>NC_037689.1:8933505-8945096 GCF_003255815.1 Theropithecus gelada | reverse complement strand
GGAAGGGGAACATCACACACCGGGGCCTATCATGGGGAGGGAGGAGGGGGGAGGGATTGCATTGGGAGTTATACCTGATGTAAATGACGAGTTGATGGGTGCAGCAGAACAACATGGCACAAGTATACATATGTAACAAACCTGCACGTTATGCACATGTACCCTACAACTTAAAGTATAATAATAATAAATAAATTTAAAAAAAAAAAAAAAAAAGAGGTTGGGCCTTTGGGAAGTAATTAGATCATGAGGACAAAGCCCTCAAGAATGGGATTAGTGGCCTTATAAAGAGGCTCAAGGAGGTTTGTTCATGCCTTTTGTCACTGAAATTTTTTTAATTTTCTGATTTTGTCCACAGGACCTTTGTATGAATATTGATAGCCACTTCTGTTCATTTTTAAATAAAATATTTTCCTGGACAGCAATAACAGTTGCAAATAAAATGAAACAAAGTAAAATACCATTACAATCACTCAAAAAAAGAAAATAAGCACACAGGTGTAATTCTAACAAACTATGTACAAGAACCATATGTTGAAAAAATATATAAATTAAGGGACATACTGTGTTCATGTATTGGAAGATTTAACATAGTAAAGATGACATTACCCCTAAAGTATTAGGTAGGTTTAATGTAATCCCTATCAAAATCCTAGCAAGATTGTTGACATAGAGAAATTTATTACAACATTTGTATGAAAGACACAGGTCGTAGAATAGTTAAAACAATCTTTTTGAAATCCTCAAACTGAAAACAACCAAAATGTCTTAAAGCAGATGAATGGGCAAATCATCATATACTCATATTATGGAATACTATTCAGCAATGAAAATGACTGATCTATTGAGATATATATATAACAACTTGGATGAATCTCAAAGGGATCATGCTGAGTAAAAAAAGTCAGTCTCAAAAGGTCACATACTATATGATTCCATTTACATCACATTCTCAAAATCACAAAATAATAGAGATGGAAAAGAGTTTAGTGATTACAAGGAGTTGAGAATAATAGGGTTAATGGAGGTGAGTGAGATTATACAAGGGTAGCATGAGGAAGTTCTTTACGGTGATGGTACAGTTCAGTATCTTGATTGCAGTGGTTGTTGCAGGAATCAAAACATATGTTAAAATGACATAAAACTGTCTATATACACTGTAACAATGCCATTTTCCTGTTTTGATATTGTACTATAATTGTGTAAGTTGTTATCCTTGTGGGAAACTGGGTGAAGGGTACATGGAACCTCTCTCTACTATCTTTGCAATTTCCTGTGAAGCTGTAATTATTTCAAAGTAAAAAGTTAAACAAATTTTGAAGAAAATGACTTTGTGCCCAGTCGTTAGAGTCCTTTGAAAGAGCTATTTTGGTGGATAGGGAGATGTTGAAGATCCAGAAGACAGAAAAGACAATGAAGCAAGGTTCTTGAGGGAGCAGAGGATGTGGGATCAAGAGCACGGGCCTTGATCCCACAAGAGCTGTGGCCAACGCGCCTTTGCCTGAGTTCTTGTTCTCCATCCAGGATGAATGAGGTATGCAGATAAGTGAAGTGAGAAGAAGAAGAAGAACAAGGAGAAGGAGAAGGAGAAGGAGAAGAAGAAGAAGAGTTTAGTGTTAGAACAGCTCAGAGGAGTGGGTAGCTCCTCTCTGTAGGCAGGTCCACCTGTTGAGTGTTCAGCTCTTAGCAGATAGGAGACCCTAGAGAGGGTGGCTCCTCTCTGCAGGAGAGGAGCAAGTCATTCGGACATCTCTGCAAATCTCTGAAGCTCTCAGCAGAGACGGTAGCTCCTCTCTGCCAGCAGGTCATCTCTGAAGGTCTCAGTGGAGAGGGTACTCCTCTCTGCAGCTGGTTGTCCCACCTCTCCAGCTATCAGCAGAGAGGGTACTCCTCTCTGCAGCTGGTCATCCCGTTGTCTCTCTACCCTATTCATCCTCTGGCTGTCCTCTGACCTGCTCTAGCTGAGCCCAGGGCTCAGCTGATTGGTTCATGAGTGGCCATGGGTGGGCCGGGAAGAGGCACCATGAGCCCCTACTCCAGTCAGCGGGACTGGCAGCCCAGTCCCCAGCCTTCAGGCCCTCCCTGGTCTGAGAGTGGAGCCTTACTGGGGACCCCGCTCCCTTCCACCCAGGACTCTGTTTGCTTCCCACTGCCATTCATTGCCCTGGGGCTCAGCCCTGACCCCGCTCTGAGACTGGAGCAGGTGCTGATAGTGTAGAGAGGCCAGACAGACAACCCTGAGCCTGCAGAAATGGGGGTGGGGTGGGGAGGGAGTTCATCCTGGGGCCCCCAAGGGTGCAGGCTGCAGAGAGACCCAGTTCCGTGAGGACAGCTGCAACTGTAGGGAGCTTCTACCCCACCAACTCAGAAGAGGCAGGGCTCTGGCTTGTCCCCAGCTCCCGCGTGCTTCATGGAGCGGGAGGCCAAGGTTTGCAGCGGCAGGTCCAGCCACTGCAGCTACACCCAGGAAGGCAGATCCTGCCTGTTCCCGGCTCCCCCAAGAGCACACGGAGGCTCAGATCCAGATCCACTGCTGCAGTCTGGGAGGCTGTAGCCCTACCAGGAGGGTGGGGCTCCTGCCCATTCTGTAGAGCAGGAGGCTTGGGTCTGCAGCTGCATTGGGCAGCTGCAGCGGGCACCCAGGGAGCTCCGGTCCCAACTCAGAAGGGGTTGGGCTCCCACCAGCTCCAGGGAGTGTGCAGCCCCAGCCGCACAGCTGGCGTGATGGCAGCAGCCACTGCCATCAGTAGTTATACACGTACTTGTATGATTTTTCTCTAGTCATGGACAGCCTGGGATAGGCGAGGAAAGAGCAGGTTAAAGTTTGGTTGTGAGGGAAAAGATGGAAACAGAACAGCAGAGAGAGGAGAGTGAAGAAGAGAAGTTATCACTCAGGGGTTCTATGCTGGTTAAGGAAAGTAATTTAAGGTCTCGGAAGGAAGTGGGAGAGTTAGAAGGATAGGAAGGTGTGATCAGAGGGTAGGATATTCAAGTTCAAAGTTTCAGAAATGGAGCAGTTCCAATTACCAACAAAGTCCAGGGTGTGGTTACAGTTGAAGCAGAAAAGAGAAAGTCGTCCCAATTAAACAAAGTCAGAAACTGTAAGACCAGGGGCTTGAATGGGTGAATGACCATTGAAAGCCCCCAAAGATGACAGGAGGCTTGAGAGAGAGAGAAAGAGAGAGAAATTAAGGATGTGTTCCACAGTCTTTAATGAGTATGGAAGAATGACCAGGAGGTTTTTACATGGCATTGACCACCTACTTGAAGATACGAATCTCAAAAAAAGAGGGCTTTTACATGAGGAGTGATTTTTTTTTTTTTTTTGAAGCAACAGTGGAGAACTAGAAAGATACTTGATATCTTTCTAGTCAATATCTAGTCTTGATATCTTTCTGTCAAGTATCTTTACTTGATACTTACTGTAAGGAGGAGTGGAGTTCTTAGATGAGATCCGTTGGTGCACATGTTACTTCATTCATTCAACAAATAATTATAGATTGGGGACCATATAGCCAGGTCTACCTGGGGGACAGTTCTAGTTTATGCTTGTTTTGCTGACATAATTGTTAAAAATGCCCCCTGTTATTCTCAAAACATTCCAGCTTGAATAATAAATTATACAGCATTTATGGCCTGATTGAGAAAAAAGGTCTCTGTGGCTCCTTATTCTGTTTTCCATCATATTTGATATCCTGTCATTTGCATGTTTGGGTATGGTCATTCATCCTGTTGGGAATTCATCAAATTCTACTATCATCCAGCCTCATTTCTCCAGTTGTTGAAAAAGACAGCAGGAAAGACTTGCCTGGCACTCATATATGCTCTGCTTATAGGTTTTCTCTAAGTTGGTAAGCCCATAAATAGAGAAAATGAAGTTAGCCTGTCATGGTTAACACTTAGTGAGCTCTGCTTTGCTTTATTTCTTTGCAAAAATAATCTGTTTTTAAACCAGTCCATTAACAATACATTTGGAAATATGGACCTGGATTAACATCAAACACTATGGTCAACAGTTTTCAGAATCATTCTTTTTCCATTTTCTTGAAAGTCAAAATTACAATCCTCCTCCACAAAAAACTTTTAGCTTCCCCCTGCTTCTGACCTTGTAATATACTTAATGCTTGCAAACCCACAATTTAGCACTTAATTGATCTTGAATAACTTTCATATTTTTCTTTCTTGTTTTTGAAACTTTGCACATGTTATTCCCTTTGCTAGGATTATCCTTCCCTCCCCTTCATCACTCTCTTTTTTGCCTACTTGTCCCTCAGTCCCTAGATTAACCATCATCTCCTTTCAGGAGCCTTTTCAGCCTGCTGAAAGCATAAAAGTGTCCCCTTCTCTATGTTCCTATAGTAGTATTCTATGGTTCAGTCCATGATCACCCTTTCCCTTATATCTGTAATTGTGTGTTTACTTGTCTGTGTCTCTCACCAGACTGTGAACATGACAAAACCAGGGACTGTGTCTTGGTCACAGGTGTATCCCCAGTATCTTGTACAATGCTAACACAGAGCAGGCACCCTGTAAATATATATGTTGAATGAATGTGTGATCCAAATTTGTAACCCAAGTGGTTTAAGACATTGTTTTGCAACTATGAACATACAAAGGGGATCACTTGTGCTGGAGCTATTTTTCCCCATTGACACAGAGATATCCTTTGAGAGAGCAAATTATCATGACTTATTTATATTTCTCATAGCCTCGCATAGTATGGAATACACAGAAGTATCTCAAAAACTACTTTTTGATTTATAAATAATGTTAGAGCATTATTTTGGCTGCATGTGATTTGATGTTGCTTCCATTTAATTAATTCAGATAAAGAGATGGAGAGCCCATTTTTATCTTGCTCTGATGGCCCAGCCTTTCTTACAGGCATTTCCCCCTTTTGTTTATCACTCATTTCAGGATCTCTCCACTTCCTGACTCCCGGAGATGGGGGTGGGAGGTTGCATTTGGCTTGGGTGCCTTTTTGTCCCAATTCTCCTCAGTCCTGGACCCACACAGATGGCACCAGCAAACAACTGTATGGGGATGAGTGTGGGGTCATGGCCTAAAAGCCCAGGTCCCATAGTAATTTATTGGACAAATGTCTCTTCTTTCTGAGCCATGGTGTCTTTATCTGTCAAGGAGATAGTTCAAATAGGTGATTCTTTAGTTCTAAAATGTATCTGATTCTCTCCTTTGTAGGTTTATTTCTAACACCACACGATATGCAGCTGTCCCTGGAGCCTCCAACTTACATCAAATTCTGTCACGCCTCAGATTCGAATCATAGCAAATAGATCCCTGGGAAGCATCCCAATGTATGAATTATTAATGTTCCTACCACACAGTCTCTATGTGAATATTTACTTATATCACTGGGTATCTAATCCTGACAACAAATCATCATTTGAATGGTTTACTGATGTTTTCTCTTCCCCTCAGTGATTCTGCACGTGTCTTCCTTTCACCTTGAGGACTGTGCAATTCTTTCTTTCCCTGTGAGACTCTGACACTGAACAACAAAAGGAATATCAACATCTGAATCCTACCTTCAATGTTTTTCCCTATTCTCTTAGAAATTGTCGCATTTCCCCACCTTTATTCTCAATCCCTTCCATCCCAGACCCCTTCAAGTCATTCTAACATCCAGGATTGTGTCTTTTGCCCTTCCTACTCCATAGCTCTAGCAGGTATAGTCACAGAGCTGCTCAATGAGGTTCTTTTTTATTTGCATTTCAAAATAGTTTTTACTGTATATATTTGAGGTTTACAACATGATGTTATGGGATATATATAGATAGTATAATGGTTACCATATTGAAGCAGACTAACATATATAGTTACTTTTTGTGACTAGAGCAGCTAAAATCTAGTTGTTTAACAAAAGTTCCTAAGAGAATACAATTTTATTAACTTTAGTCTTCATTTTATCGTTAGATCTCTAGACTTGTTCATCCTTCACATCTGCTACTTTGTAACCTCTTACCTACATCTCTCCCTTTCCTTTTCCCTCCAACACTTGCCCATAGTAACCACTATTTCATTCTCTACCTCTGTATATTTGAGCTCTTTTTAAAAATATTGTGCATATAAGTGAGATCATGCAATATTTCTCTTTCCAGGTCTACTTTATTTCACTTAGCATAATGTTATCCAGGTCCATCCCTGTTGTGGCAAATGGGAGGATCTCCTTTTTTGAGGCTGAATAGTATTCCATTGTGTACCTATAACACATTTTATTTATTCATTCATCCATTGATGGACATGTAGGTCGTTTCCATATCTTGGCTATTGTGAATAATGCTGCAATGAATATGGGAGTACAGACATCTCTTTGAGCTACTGATTTCAATTCTTTTGAATAAACACCCAGAAGTGGGAATGTTGGATCATATGGTATTTCTATTTTTAATTTTTTGAGGAACCCCCATACTGTTTTTCTATCATGGCTACACCAATCCACATTCCCACCAAGAGTGCACAAGGGTTTCCTCTTATTCACATCCCTGCTGATATTTATTATTTCAATGAGGATCTTAATATGCTCACAGTCCTAGTTATTTCCCAGAGGGGAAAAAAACCTTTCCAGATATCTCAGTTCTGTGATATGGGACTTGATCAGTAGCTGCTGCATCCTTCATTTTCTCTCTGACCTTGGCTATCCAATATTCCACTCCCTTTACCTTTCCATATGTACCTCTTATCTCCCTTCCCTACCCCTTCCTTCTCCTTCTTTCATTTCCCACAACAGTTGCTGCAGGCTTGGTTTCAGCCAACACTTTTCTCTGCCTACAGGTTGAAGAAGCCCTTTATTCCCCCAGACATCCTCTGAGCTAACTGCCCTTTACCACTTCCTTTGGGAGTAGGTGCAACCACATTGATTTAATTAAAGATATAATAAAGTGAAACTGTAGAAAACACTTAGAATGATACTCTTCTGCCTTGATACAAACCACTGTCTGTATTGACTTGCAAACTAGAAAATTCTGGAGGGATCATGTGTATGCTTCATTTCTTAATCATGATAGGATTCGAGATTGCCCACTTCAATTGATGTATGCCTTTCTCTAAGCAGGAGTATCCTAGCCACCTCAGTGGGGGCTATGGCATGATAAGCTCAATTCCAACTATGTGGAGGGACCTGAGTTGAATGTCATTGAGTGGTATGTCAGTGAGGTACTGGCATGTCAAACAGAAGTGACTTTAGGAAATACAGTCTGGACCAGAGCCATGATATAGGCTCCTGTCTGCTCTATTTGTCTATCCATGAAAACCAACCAACAAGTATTACCAAAACACATTCACTAAAATGACATTACAAATGTTGATGACAGATAGCCAGCTACTTTGTCAAAAAAACAAGGCAACAGAAATGAAAGGTAAGTTGAGTAGTAAAGGGGTAGGATAAGAGGAGATAGTGATTTTGACAACTCATATTAGGACATATCAAAGGTCTGTTGCTGGAAGGATAGATAATTCTCATGGGACCTCCAGAATATTCTTTCACTTCTTAAGTTGGGTCCCTGAAGCCCAGAAATAGAAAATTCCATGCCTCTCCTCCCCTAGCCTGTGCTTTACTTCTTAACAAAGAGAAAGCAGGGATCTAAATAAGTTCAAACTTCTCTACCCAAGAGTCCTTGCTGATGGTGGTCAGCCTAGTCAGACTCCCAGCTTCCCAGTCTGAGACTATTCCTCTCTGAAGCTCAACATCCCTATTTTAACCCTTTTCTGTCCCCACCACATTGAGAGCATTCTTAAACCACACCTATCCAGGAAAGCTAGAGATGGCTACCAGTTTGCCAATTCTTTCCATTCTGGCAATGGAGATAGAAGAGGCCTCCTTTTGTGTGATTATCCCTGTGTGCTGCTGCAGCTTGACTGTGGGCTCCTGAAAATCATAATTATATCCTGGGAATATTAGTAATAGTGTTAAAGACAGATACCTAACCATAATCCTTAAAGGGGATACCCGTATCACTTGTTAACTCTCTCTGGCTTCCCTCTTTGGCATGATACTCATCTTAGGTGGTAAATAGGGCAAATTGAAGAGAAATTTAAGGCTCTAGCACAGATAAGTGTGCATTTCTCTAGGATAGGGTTGGGAGTTAGTAAGGGGATATCTCCAGAAAGATTGACAGTGCTCTTGTTATACTCAGGGACAGGGATGAGGAAGTAGTTTGTGGCTTCTATGCCCCTATGCTGCCACACATCTACCTCTCTCACCTTGAAATAAATGAGGGAAAGAAAAGAGGCAGTAAGAAATGCTGATTTATTCTGCTGACCCCAGATCTCATTTCCTACTCTCTATCCCACCAACCCCAGCCAGTACCATTGCAGGAACCGTTTGTGTTAATGGCCAGGTAGAAGTAGGAAGGCAGTCTCCTAGCTAACCGGGCCTAACATACTGGGTGCAGTCTAGTGTATATGATTTAAGAGACAGATGACTCGTGTCTGAATTCTGGCTCCATCATTTTCTTTGTTGTGTGATTTAGGACAAATTACTCAATTTTCTTGTGTCTCAGTTTCATTATCTGTAAAATAATAGAATTGTAGACTCTACTTCATTGGAGGTGTTAGGAAGATTAAATAACTTAATAAATGTAACACCCAAAGAAACATGCTTGGCACATAATATTCTCTATATAATGGTTTGCTACTTGTATTCATGGAAAGAGCACTGAAACTAAAGTCGAATTTATCTTCACCATTTGTAAGTCACTTCACCTTCCTGTCTTTAATATTATTACTATAAGATGGAAGGAAATACTCACACGATTCCTTTGGGAACTAAATGAAATAACACACAGAAAACATCTAGCACTTAGCAAGCATGCAATGTCTGGGGATAAAGAATAAATAAATTCTTTTTTAATTCCCCCATCTATTACTTCTTACCAAGTATCTATACTTTCAGCTCTGGTAAATCCCATGCCCCTAGGCCTAAAGATCCTTTCTCTAACATGCTTTTGCTAAGAATTCTAAAATCAAGTGATCTCTGCCAACTGTATTCTATTTCCATTATTTATTTAGGTAATGGTATTATTACTGCCATTTGTTATGCATCCACTTGTTGAAATGGTTCTGCAGTGGCTGCTGAATGGGACTATGACACCTTCTCTGAGAAACCTTCCTCAATACACCCCCTACTCACCACAACTTACTCATTCAGTTCTTTTCTATGTGCTCCCACAACATGCTATGCATACTTTTACCTCTATTATAGTTTGTTGAGTGAATGAATGATGAAAGAAAGACAGAAAGACAAAAAGAAGCTTATCTCAGGTTCCAGAATATGCACACATCACCCTGCCACCGATGACTAATGAAATTGATGATCAAGCCACACTACTTTGCCTAATTTCATCCATAAACATGATTCATGTTTGTTTCTGTTTGATTTCCAAGGTGAAATTGTGAATTAAGTTGGAAGCTGATTCTTATTAAGTAGATATTTATGATACCTATTCCTTGCCAAACACTATGCTACTAGGTACACTGGAACTATAAAGATAAATAAGACACAGTTGTTCCCCTCAATTAACTCAGAATCAAACTGGGGAACTGAAAGAAATTTGTGAAGAGAAGCCTGACGCCAGTCAGTAGAGTGAACTGGGAAACAGTATGGTCTTGGAGATCACATGGTCTGGATTAGAACCTTGTGTCCCTCCTTCATTTACTAGCTCATATGGCTTGGATCTGTGTCCCCACCCAAATCTCACGTTGAAATGAAATCCCCAATGCTGGAAATGGGGCCTGGCAGGAGGTGATTGGATCATGGGTGAGGTTTTTAATGGTTTAGCACCATCCCCCTAGAGCTCCTCTCATGACAGAGGTCTCATGAGATCTGGTTGTTTAAAAGTGTGTAGCACCTCCTCCCTCTTCCTCTCTTCCTCCTGCTCTGGACATGTGAAGTGCTCACTCTACCTTCCCCTTCTACCATGATTGTAAGTTTCCTGAGGCCTCCTCAAAAGCCGAACAGATGGCCAGCATCATGCTTCCTGTACAGCCTGCGGAACTGTGAGCCAATTAAACCTCTTTTTTGTATAAATTACCCAGGCTCAAATATTTCTTTATAGCACTGTAAGAATGGACTAATATACTAGCCATGAATAAGTCACTTAGCTTTGCTGAGCCTCGGTTTCCTTATCTACAAAATGAGGCTGAAAATAAAAGTACTTGGAGCTGGTCTTGTTGGGAAGATTAAAGTCCCATGCAGTCTTTATATTATAGAAGGCACTGTTTTAAGGATACTATGTGAATGAATCTTTTTAATCCTCATAATGACCTTATCATGAAGGTACTATTATTTTATGTTTTTTATAAGTGAAGGAACGGAGACAGAGAGGGTAATTAACTTAATGTCACACAGATAGTAAATGATAGGCATGATTTGGACCCAAGCCGTTTTTTTTTTTTTTAATTTGGAAACCAAGGGGAAAGGAAGCAACATGGCAATATATTGAAATAGAGAAGCTTAAAAACCATGGATGTTTGCTCTTAAGTTTAGGAATACTTTGTTTTGTCTGATATAACCGACTACCCTGCCCTGTAGCTAAATGAATAATAATAATTAAAGTTTATTGAACATCAAGGTTCTACGAATTGGATACTGTTTTATGTCATTTATAAACATTTTTTAAATCACTGAAAACCTAGGAAGTATGTACTATTATCACCATTTTACTGAGGAGGAAATTGAGAAACAGAGAGTGAATTCATTTTTTAAGGCTCATGTGGTAAAACTGAAATTTGAATAGAGTAGCCTGGTTCCAGATACTGTTAACTTAGTCATAACACAAGGTAGTTAACGACAGAGGGGCTGGGCTTTGGAGATACCTTACCTTTAAAAAAACAAAACAATACACAATAAAAGCAACCTGAATGATGGCAAAGCTGGTTTCTTATTTGATATGATTATTCTGGTTTTGTAGTTCATTTTCCTTCCCTGTCTACATGTCTGACATTCCCTCGTCTGTATACCTGGGAGCATTTTAGCATGTGCCTCACATGTCAGAACAGACTTATAAGAGACTAGCATGTGAGAGGGGGTCATCTTTAAAGGAGATTGGAAGGTGCAAAAAAATCAATTCACAGTACCAAAACCTGACACCTCTTCCATACTCACACGTTGAAGCCATTGTAAATAAGCCTGGCAAGTTGAAGGCTTTGAAGGGTGTATATTGTGGTGTTTGGATCTTTCCCTATTGTAACTGCCTGTCAACTCTATAAAGGCAGTCTGGCAATGCTCAGTTGATGTCTTATCTTTACAAGAATAAAGGAAAATACATCCACTGCCTTGTTGCCATCTACTCCTTTTGTTGGAATAATTTGGAATAATAGCTGGGGTAGTTTAAGGTTCATTTTCACAGAAGAACCTGGCTAACTGCATTCTATAGTTATTATTCTATTTTGTTTAAGAAGCTTGAAAGGGGGGCGGAGCAAGATGGCCGAATAGGAACAGCTCCAGTCTCCAACTCCCAGCGCCAGCGACACAGAAGACCGGTGATTTCTGCATTTTCAACTGAGGTACTGGGTTCATCTCACTGGGGAGTGCCGGACGATCGGTGCTGGTCAGCTGCTGCAGCCCGACCAGC
>NC_037689.1:8840231-8928628 GCF_003255815.1 Theropithecus gelada | reverse complement strand
AAACACCGCATGTTCTCACTCATAGGTGGGAACTGAACAATGAGATCACGTGGACTCGGGAAGGGAGACATCACACACCGGGGCCTATTATGGGGAGGGGGGAGGGGGGAGGGATTGCATTGGGAGTTATACCTGATGTAAATGACGAGTTGTTGGGTGCTGACGAGTTGATGGGTGCAGCAGAGCAACATGGCACAAGTATACATATGTAACAAACCTGCACGTTATGCACATGTACCCTAGAACTTAAAGTATAATAATAATAAAAAATAAAAAAATATATAAAAAAAAAGAAAAAGGACAGGGAAGCACTGGTCTTGAAAAAGTAAATATGTAACTTCAGAAGCATTTGCCTAAATGAGGCTCACTCCATGCATTTTGGAAACCACTGAATCTCTTCTGGAGACAAGAGAAAAACATACTCCCTTATCCCTAGGAGTTTATAGTAGTTGAGAAGATCAAACTAATCCGTATGAGAACAACTTTAAAGTCAATGTTAGGTAATTCTGGGAGGAAGATAATATAAGCTGAGACATCCTAAACACCCAAACTTGAGAGACTCTGTGAGAAACCTCAAGATGTGTTCACCATTAATATAATCTAAGTTCAAAAGAAACATCAATACCTATATGAGGTTATGGATATCTTAATTAGCTGGATTGTAGCAATCATTTCACAATATATATGTACATCAAAACATGTTGTACACCTTCAATATATACAGTTTTTATTTGTCAATTATATCCCAATAAAACCAGAAAAAGACTCTCCAATAACTTGTAAATCTGCCAACATTTACTCCTCATACAAATTGCTTTAGATATCTACCCACAAATTCTCCAATGATCTTCATTTTTCAATAGACTTTCTTATTATCCTAGAACATACAAATATTGGTTGAGTAGCAACCATTTTCCAGGCACTGTTCTAGGCCTTGAGGACAAAGCAGTGAACAAAACAGATCATCACCCTTGTTCTTATGAAGCTCATATTCCATTGGGGCTGTGTTAATAATCTTCACCATCACTACCACATAGCAGTACTTTGTGCAAGTGTGCATGCTGCAAACATCTGCTCAAAGAAAAGACATTTCTTTGAAATGAGCAGAAACCTGAATGATGTGAGGGGGTAAGCTGGTGGGAGAGTTTTCTAGGCAGAAGGAAGAGCAAGTGCCAAAGCACCTGCACAGGAGTGTTCAAAGAGCAGGTTAGTGGAGCAGCATGGAGGCTAGTATGGCTGGAAGCACAAAGGAGCAAGGAGACTGAATTCATATTTCTATTGAGCACCCACTGTACAGTGTTCATTGTGCTAAGCATCAGTAATATGATAAAAAGCAAAACAAATCCAGTCCTTGCTCCCCTGGAGCTTATAGTCTAATAAGAGAGACAGTGTATTAGTCTGTTCTCACATGGCTATAAAGAAATACCTGAGACTGGGTAATTTATAAATAAAAGAGGTTTAATTGCCTCATGGCTCTGCAGGCTGTACAGGAAGCATGAAGCTGGCACCTGCTTGGCTTCTCGGGAAACTTACAATCATGGCAGAAGGTGAAAGGGAAGCAGGCAAGTCTTATATGGCTTGAGCAGGAGGAAGAGAGAGGTGGGGAGGTGCTACACACTTTTTAAAGAACCAGATCTCTTGAGAACTCACTCACTATACAGTACCAAAGGGGGATGGTGCTAAGCCATTGATGAGAACTCCGCCCCCGTGATCCAATCACCTCCCATCAGGTCCCACCTCCAACACTGAAGATTACAATTTAAGATGAGATTTGAGGGTAGGGGGACACAAATCCAAACCGTATCAGAGAGATATCAAATAATCACACAGGCAGATCCAAAAGTCCAACTTAGAAAAGTGCTAGAAAAGAAAACTTCCACATGCTGTGAGAGAATAATATGAGGGCCTAATTTAGACTGGCAGATCAAGGAAGATTTCTCAGGAGGAATTGCTAGGTAGTAGAAATCTGAAGAATGAAAAGGAGTTAAGTAGGTAAAGCCTGAAGAATAAGAAAAACATTCCAGGCTGAGGGAGCAGTGTGTTCAAAGTCCTTTTGGATGTAGGAAACATGGGAAGGAGGAAGGACTGAAAGAAGGCTAGCATGGCTGAGTGTAGAGAGTAGATGGTATATGCTTTGAGGTGTGATTGGAGATATACTAGGAGACAAACTATGAAAGGCCATGTTAAGAGGCATGGTTTTCTAAAAGCAATGGGAAACCACTGAGGAGTTTAAATAGTGCATGTAACACAATCGGATTGGCTTTCTGTAAAGGTCACTCTGACTGTGGAGTAGAGTGGATTGATAGAAAGTGGCAAATATGCATGTAGAAGGATCTTGCGGTAGCCCGGGTGAGAGATGGTGGTGGATTGGACTATGGAGTAGCAGTAGAGGCCAGCATGGCTGGAGAGAAGTGGATATGTTTGTGGTGTAGAACTCACAAGATTTGCTGATGGCTTGTACGTGGAAATGAAGGGAAAAAGGTGTCAAGGAAAATCAACCAGTTGTTTTTTTTTTTTTAACCTAGTGTAGATGGGTAGATGGTGGTATCATTCACTGAGATTAGGTACAATGAAAGGATAGACCATAATTTGAAGTGGAAGGCAATGTGTTCCATACACACATACGAAAAGATATGTGTGTGTGGGGGGGGGGGGGCTGTGCATTGCTCTGTGCTCAAGTTGAGAGTACTAACATAGGAGATCACATAAATTCAGGTTCCTTGTGTACATCTGTGTCTTGCTGTGAAGTTCTAGACCCTCACACATCTCTATAATCTGACTCCATTCAACATTTTCCATCTAAGTCATTCACTCCAGCAATGTCTCCTAAATACTTCCTGGGAAATTCCTGTTTTAATGCCCTAGCTCCTGCTGTTTCACTTGCCCAGGATGCTTTCTTATCTCATCTGTAAAAACTCCTCCCAGATTCTTTAATACAGAGGGCTCTTTCCATCTGAATGATAATGGCATTTATAGGCTGCAACATCATCTGACATTCATCAGTCACAAACAGGTCATAGCTAATTTACAAATGGTCTGAGCTGCAAAGTTCATTTGTATGTCAGGTGTCTGAAGTACGGAATTCATTCTTTCACGTAAAATCTTTTATAAATGGTTGTTAGGTTCCAAGGCTAGTCCATAAAACTAATTTACTCTATAATGTAGCTAAAGTATGGGGACATTTGTGATACAGAAGAGTAGAAAGTAATATTCTTAAATGTAGATGAGAAAACAAAATTGAACAAGAAGTTCTTTTATGTATTTGAAATGCTAGTGCTTGAGAAAAATCAGGTTAAATTCAAGAGGTAGATTGAGAATTTCTTGGAAATTCTGAAGAGGACTTCTGGAAAGTTTCAAGGCAATTAGAGCCCGAAGATGCTAATTCTTTAGTATGTTTAATTTCTCTTCAAAACTTTTAAAACAGTTATCCTGGTCTAGGTGTGTTTTTACACTACATTGTATGTGTACCAGCTATGCTTAGGGTTGCTTTATTTTTTTCAGTTTGGATTTTTTTCATGGCTCACAACAAAGGCAGTAAATGCATGTAGTTTTTTTATCCAAGGGGTTATCAAATTTCTTTAATCTGGAAAACACAATTATTTGTATTCTGGCTCGGATTCTTTCTATCTGCCCATGGTCCTTCTCTGTGTTTCTGTCTGTCTCTCTCTGACTACTCATGGGCAGTATCATTTACCCTTGGTTTTACAGTCCCACAGCAAGTTGCCTCTTAGGACCAAGTAGCTAAATAAATGACTAGAGTGAAAATTCAGTTCCATGCTCCTACTTTCTGGCTTGCCTTCACACTGACTAGCTTCTCTTACCTGGCATGGACAGATATTTGCCTGAACAAGAGCACATTTAGATATTAATTTCATTTTTGTAATCTATTCTAAAGTGACAGGTAGACCGTTTTCAAACTACAGTTGATTGAATAAGAAGTAGAGCACAGTACTTTTTGCCATCCAGAGTCTATTTTCTTGCACCATTAACTCATGCACAGATCAATATCTACACTATCAAGGTATGAAATGAGAACCTACCAATTATATCATCCCTTTGTGTGTTTCTTTGACTGTGTCTTTTAGCAACTAGATTTTAGCAAAACTTTTTCCCAAACTACAAATTTGAGGCTGATGATCTGTCTTGAAATTGTTAAAGCATTTCTTCTCTCATTCTGCTATTTCTAATGACCTCAGTCTTATTTTGAATGTTGAACGTGGCTTTGATTTTGTTTATTTATAATTCAGAGGTGAGCAATAAATGTACTGTTCAAAGAGAAATATTTATAATCAAGTTATGGAGGTCTGTTTATATTACATTTATACACACTTAGGAGGAGACTATCACCAAAGTTGCTGGTTGGGTGAATTTGAATAAGTTAATGCACATTTAATCAACAGATTGAATGAAAAAGGATTGCCACTTGCTAATTGAATGCAATAACAGAGGAGGAAAATTTCAAAACACACCTCTCTTTTGCCAAAGGAGTAAATCTGAAGAAAGCTCTTTTGCTTTCCTTTTTTAGGCTGAAGTAGCAATTTCTAACCCTTATTGCTTTTGTGGCAAGTGACAAGAAAATGCATTTTTGTGTCCAATTCCTGTTTTTCATTGTTTTGCTGCCATAAAACTTCTGGGTGCCAACTGGGATGTCTTTTCAACAAGAGAAGAAGGGATTCTTGTCTGATAGATAATATCAGTGGGGCAGCTATTATTCTGATTTGCTTATTTGGAAAGCTGAAGTTTACCTGTATGCCTCTTGCCAAGCAAAGAAATTCAGTGAAAGGAAGATGAGGACTGAGAAGAGTCAGAGTTGTGTTAAGATACTTAATTCAGCCTGGGCAACATAGGGAGACCTTGTCTCTACAGAAAACAAAATTATCTGGGCACGGTGGCACATGCCTATGGTCCCAGTGGTCCCAGATACTTGAGAGGCTGAGGTGAGAAGATTGCTTGGTAATGGGAGGTTGAGGCTCTGCACTTCAGCCTGGGTGACAGAGCGAGACTCTGTCTTAAAAAAGATACTTAATTGTCTCTGCACCAGATTTTTTTCTAATAGCATGGTTTCAACTGTTTCCAGAAATATCCAGCTATTCTCTGCCCATGACTCCATATCTTCCAACCTCTTTTAGTTGTAACTATGTTTTAATAACATCATCAAATTTTGCTCCCTAATTCCCTGCATTATATGCAAATTTCCAAATAGTTTGGGGTACCTTTTATTCAAAACCTCTAACAGCAGTCTGAACTCATGTGAGTCAGAAGGATACTTTGCCAATACTGCACTGGTTCCATAAAAAGCATGCAGTTCTCATTAGTGCAGTCAACAGAGAGTCAGCAAAGGGATTATGTGGACAACCATCTATCAGGCTAACCACCCAAGCCTCTGACCAAGACTATATATCCAAAACGCCCTAGAAATGCTCCTATTTTTTTAAATTCTAAAAACGTTTATTTTTCTAATTATAACGGTAGTTGCTTATCATTATAAAAGAAAAAAGGTTGGAAAATACAAAATAAACAAAATCAAAAGCACAAAGAAGATAATACAAGTTACTTTAGCTTAACACATTATCTTACTTTTGGTCTTTCCTGTGTGCAAGGACCTGTTTCAGCTACTGCTGCAAAACTTAGTGGCTTAGAACAATAGATTATTATTTCTAATGTTTCTGTGTGTTGACTTGGCAGTTTTGTTTCACGTGCTGTCAGTTGCGATGGGATAACTGGAAGGTTCAAAATGATCTCATTCACATGGCTAATCAGTTGGTGCTGGCTGTTGGCTGATTGCTCAGCAGGGACTGTGGGCTAAGGGCTTGGGTTTCCTTCATGTGGGCCTCTTCACATAGCTGCTTGGGTTCCCTCACAGCAACAGAGCTGGGTTCAAGAAGGTGTGTACTAAGTGGTGAAAGCAGAAATTTCAGATATTTTAAGACTCAACTTCAGAAGTTACAAAGCATCATTTCTGCCACATTCTATTGGTGAAAATTAATCACAGGGATAGCCCAAAGTCAATGTGGGAAGGTGTGAACACTGACAAGTGTGGTTCACAGTGGGGGGTTATGTTGGAGACTAGCTTCCACAGAGCTCTTTCCTTCCCTTCTTTCCTTCCCTCTTTCTCCTCTCCTCTCTTCTCCTCTCTTCTCTTCTCTTCTCTTCTCTTCTCTTCTCTTCTCTTCTCTTCTCTTCTCTTCTCTTCTCTTCTCTTTCTTTCTTGAGTTTCGCTCTTGTTGCCCAGGCTGGAGTGCACTGGCATGATCTCGTCACAGAGCCCTTTCAATCCCCCTGCCCCAGCCATCTTGTCCCTCTGTAGCCACAATGGGGCAGATTTGTGAAACGCGGATGGTGGTGGTGGTGTGTATATGTAAGGGAGTCAGGTTGAGGGGATCAGTTTAATATGCAACTGAGCTCCCCAATGCTGAATGCCTCCTTATTTCTGGTTTTTGTTCTATTTCTAAGTAACTGACCATTGAAAAGTATGATGAAAATCAGGGTCTCAGCATTTAAGCTGAGTTGGGGTGGAGAAGTTGCAGGAATGGCAGAATAAATGAACTAAGTCATGAAAGAAGAGAAGTTCAACCAATGGCCAATTCCTCAAAAAAGTCTTGAGTGTACACTCTGTTCCCATTTTAACTATGTTCCCCCCATTATTTTTACCTTTGTTTATCACAGTTTTCATAATTTCTAGCTTATGATTTATTTTTTATGTATTCATGTAATTATTTGTTTTATGCTGTTTTGTTCACAATTCCATCAGCCACATGAAATCAGGGAATTAGTGTATATTGTTCAGATAAGCACCTAGCACCGAGCATAATGGAGAGTAGGTGCTTGCTGAATATTTGTTGAATGAATGGGTGACTGAAAGGAAATCTGAATGTCTGTTCTCATCACTCGTTCACTCACACACATGAAACTATAATAATCTAGTCCTGGCTTGTAAATAGGAAGCTCTTAGTAACTATCTTCCTCAAATCTGTTGGAGATAAAGAAAGTGATGCAGGGAAATTTCAATCAAAGTCCTATTGTGACATCTAGTTTCTATAAGAGAAGGCTATTTTCAGGTTCTTTCTATACTGAAAATTGCAGTTTGGTTTCCATACCATTTCACGCCATTTCCAGTGACTCCAAATTGCTACCTGAATGTCTCATGTTTACATTTACTATAACCAGTCCCATTTCAGCATTTGAGATTCAATCTTATCAGCTTTCAATTCTCTGCCATTGATACCATCATGTACCCAGTTATCCCCAATCATCTTTGCCACTTTGCTCATCTCCTCTTTTCTATACACAACCATTTTCCAAGGCCTATTCCGTCTTCTGTTTTCTGTCTTCTATTCTCAGCTTCCATACTACTACATTACTTCATATCCCTACCACCTCTTTTCTGGGTAAATCTCCTTCCTCCACTCTTGTCAGCTCCAATCCATTCTCCACACTGTCTGTAAGAGTGAACTTTCTAAAATGTAAATCTAACCATGTTACTTACTGTCAGTATTAGTCCACTGCTACATAGGTTGAATATTTATTGAATGAATGGGTGACTGAAAGGAAATCTGAATGTCTGTCCTTATGGCTGCTACCATAGGTTGTGGCTCTTTTATTTTATATGCAGAAAAAATGGACAGCCTCATTCATTCTTTAAGTTCAACAAACATTAATTGAGTACTTACTACATGCCAGACACTAAGAAAACAAAAATTTCATGATCAGGTTTCCATCTCTGAAGAACTGACAGTCTCATTGGAGCATATAATAATTCTGTTATTGGAATCTATTAGTGCTATTAGAGACATTTTATTAAAACAGAAGGCAAAGCAACAAACTGTTTGGGGGATTGGAATATGGGGAAGAGTTGGGGTGGAGAAGTTGCAGGAATGGCAGAATAAATGAACTAAGTCAAGAAAGAAGAGAAGTTCAACCAATGGCCAAGGAGGAAGAATGTATAAAACAGAGGGAGAAGAGCACTTGTAAAGGCATGAGGATATGAGAAAGCAAGGCACTCATTATGGCTAGAACTTAGAGTGTACAGGAAAAAGAGGGGGAAGATGTGGCCTTAACAAAGGCCATAATCCTATAAGAGCCATGTACTACCTACTGTGTAGTTCTATATTTGAACTGAAGGGCTTTAAGTAGGATGGTGATATAGTTTGGATCCGTGTTCCCACTCTCCGCCCAATTTCATGTCGAATTGTAATCCCCAGTGTTGGAGGTGGGGCTTCGGGGGAGGTGATTTGATCATGGGGGTGGTTACTTATGAATGGTTTAGCACCATCCCCCTTGGTGCTGTGTTGAAATAGTGAGTGACTTATTGTGAGATCTGGTGGTTTAACAGTATGTAGCACCTCCCCTCTCTCTCTTTTCCTCCTGCTTTAGCCATGTGAGATGCCTCACTCCCCCTTTGCCTTCCACCATGATTGGAAGCTTCTTGAGGCCTCCCTGGAAGCAGAAGCTGCTATACTTCCTGTACACTCTGCGGAACCATGAGCTAATTAAACTTTTCTTTGTAAATTATTCAGTCTTATGTATTTCTTTATAGCAATGAGAGAACGGACTAATACAGACAGTAACATGGTTACATTTACATTTTAGAAAGTTTACTCTTACAGAAAATGTGGAGAATGGATTGGAGATGGCAAGAGTAGAGAAAGGAGATTTACCCAGAAAAGAGGTGATGGGAATCTGAAGTAATGTAGTGGTATGGAAGCTGAGAATACAGGACAGAGTGGAAGAATGACATGAAGGAGAGTACTGGAAACAGAAAGACCAGATAAAATTAGGGCTGAAATAGGATTGGTCAATTTTGTGACCCTAGAAAAAGTGGTATCATGTAGTATTGAGACTAAAACCAGATTTCAGTGGGGGAAGTGAGGAAGTAGAGACAGAATAGGCAAATATTTACAGACATTTGGAATAAAGAGTAACAGGATGATGTTTATGAGGAACAACATGGGTGAAGTTGACTCTTGTTAATTTAATATTGTTCTTTAGCAGATGAGATTTTAGGGTATATATTCATTCAGAGGAAAAAGTCCATGGGAACAGATAAGTTGACTTTACAGGAGAAAGACAGGATAGTTGTTGGAGAGGGACCCTAAGGAGATAGAAGGCAAAGATAAAATGGAACTCAAGAGGAGAGTGGTGCACTCATTGCTCACTCTCAGACTACAGTAGTGATGAGGGTGATCTTGAAATCAAATAGGCCTAGATTCCAATCTCAGCTCTGCCACTTGCTATCTGGGTAAACCTGTCAAGCACTTAATCACTCCAAATATCCATTTTCTCAGTTACAAATTGAGGATAACTAAACCTTTCTCACAATGTAGTTGTAAGGATTACATGAAAGAGTAAGTGATAAAAGTGGTGGTTATTACTACCAATGAGAACAGGATGGGGGTAAGCTAGAGATAAATTTGGCAGTAGAAAGCCAAGAATGGAAAGGCATTCCAACCTAAGTCCTCTAAATTTCTCAAAAAAGCTCAGCTGATAAAAATTCAAGCAATGGGGGTGGTTAAAGGGTTGAAGAAAAGTGTTAAAAACTTGGAACCTGCTAAGAGGAAGGAGAGAGCGAGGTTTGAAGAAAAAAAAGATTGCTGATCAGCATCAAGGGCCTTGACTTGATTCCTGTCCTTCAGTCTCTTCCCCTCGAATCCATCTTGCACAGCAGCACTTGATTAATATTCTCAAAAGGATACATTCATCATGTCACTCCAATACATGTCTACTGAATACAGTTCATGCTTCTCTGTTTGGCATTTCAGGACATCTGCCTTCAGATGTCTTCCTGCTATGGCAGCTTCTGCAAGCCTACAAACCAGCTAGAATATTTACAGTTCCCCAAATATGTCTTTTGTTTCCAATTCTGAACCTTGTTTGTGTTATTCCCTGTACTCTCAACTGAAGTTCATTTCAAACTTTTATATTGTGCAAGCTTCAGGGTCCTGAAGAGCTGGGTTCCAATATGAACTCTTCCACTAACCAGCCATATGATCTTGGGCAGGGATTTTGCTTCTCTGTGCCTTAGTTTCCTTGTGTATACAATAGGGTGTCTTAGTCCATTTTGTACTGCTATAACATAATACTTGAGACAAGGGAATTTATAACGAACAGAAATTTATTTCCTCACAGTCCTGGAGGCTGGGAAGTCCAAGATCAAGGAGCTGGCATCTTACAAGGACCTTCTCACTGCCTCATCCCGTGGTGGAAGGTGGAAGAGGAAAAGAGGGTGAGAGAGAGAGAGGCAAAAGGGGGTTGTATTCATTCTTTTGTAACAAATCCACTACCATGATAATGGCATTAATCTATTTATGAAGGCAGTCCCCTCATGGCCTAATCATCTCTGAAAGGTCCCATCCCTCAATACCATCACAATGGCAATCAAATTTCAACATGAGTTTTTGAGGGGACAAACCATATCCAAACCATAGTATAGAGATAATAATAGAAATCATGTAGTGGTACTGAGAGGATTGCATTAACAGATGTAAAAAAAAGAAAGCAATAGTAGATCACCCTGCACATAACGGAAACTCAGCAAGTGGTAACTATCATTCATTTGTTTACTAAACATTTACAGAATACCTGTTCTATGTTAGGCACTGTGCTAGGCCTCATGGATATGGAGACGAACACTAACTACACTTGAAATCCCGCATGCCTCATTTAGTATAGGGACATCATCATGGCCTCAAGGAAAGGTTAGTATTGGTAATGAGTCTTGAAGAACTTGTAGATACTGCCAGGCAGTCAAGAGATGTAAGTGAAATACTCTAACTTTTTTAAAAGCTTATGAAAATACTTGGAAACAATCAAAAGCCTGGTTCATTTGCTGAATAATACAAAGAGATTGGGCATTGGTTGTAATTGTTATTATAAGCAACAGAAACTTAATCTGAAGCTGAAAAGGTATTTATTAAAAGTAATTGGGTAGCTTCGAATGCATGACGGGAAGGGATAGAGAAGGACAGGAATTGGTAAGTGATCAGGGACCAGGTCATAAAGAGCTTTATAGAACATAAGCAATTTGAACACTATTCTGTTGGTGATAAGGACCTGTCATAGGGTTTTTGTTGTTGTTGTTTTGTTTTGTTTTGTCTTTTTTTTCAAAGACAGTACCATCATTTGTGTGTTATAGATACATCATTCTGGCTGTTGTGTAAAGAATGGGGAGGTGAAGTGGTTAGACTAGAACATGAAGACCATTATGTCAAGGCCAGACAAGATGACTGCTGAATTAAGGCAGAGAGAATAAGACTAGAGACACAAGGATGAATTACAGAGATCTTCGGAGGATAAAATCAACAGGACTTAGTGACTTTATTGGATTTAAGCGAAATAAGGGATTGAAATTAAGGCTGATTTACAGGCTTATGTCTAGGGGGACTAGGTGGACACTGGTGTAGTTCATTGAGGCTGATAATATAGACAAAGGAGCAGGTTTGGAGGTAGGTAGATGCTGAGGCCAGTTTTGCAGATGTTGAATTTGAAGAGTCAAGAAACAGCTGTGTGAAGATTTGCAACAGGATTTTGGATGCACAAGTATCAAGTTCCAGGCAAGGTAATATCGATGTAAATTTGGGAGACAGTTTAATATCAGCAGTACTTGAAACCAAAAGGTTGAATTTGATCACCCAGGGAGAGTTTATAGAGTGCAATAAAGAGAGAAATCTGAGAAAACTCAACATTGAAGGAGCAGGTAGAGAAAGAAGATTCTGAAAGACAGAATATCAAAGCATAGTTTGAGAAGTAGGAGACTCAGGAGATAATGGCATCACAAAAACCAAGATGGGAGAGAGTTTCAAAAGGGGATTGGCCCACAATGTCAAACTCTGCTAAGAGTTTCAAATGAAATCAGGACTGCCAAGCCTGCATTGATTTGATAGGCAGCAGGTCATGAGGAAACTTACCTGTGGGGAAAAGTGAGGGCAGAAGCCAGACCGCAATAGTTTAAGGAGGGAATGTAAAGAGGAAATGAGAAACTATGTGTAAACAACTTATTCTATAAAAGTGACTGTAAAAGGAAAGAGAGTATTTCCAACTTCCAGAAGAGCTAAGCAAGCTCAAGAAAATCACCCCAAAAAGATCTAGTACGCTGTTCAAAATTGACAAAGTCTCTGGAGATTGATCAAAGGGTTTTAAAAAGTTGGGAAACATTTATTTTTAAAATTTACAGAAACTTGGTAAGAACAGTGGGAGGTCATGGCATATGGGCTAGGGACTGTACCCATCCCCAGCAGTTATGTCATGCAGAAAAACTGTTTCAGCAAGCTTGGTTGCCAAGTGGCAGTTCTCATCTTCCCTGACTCCTGGGGTGGAATAACTATCTTGTGTGCATTTGGCAGTTGGAAAATATCATCATATCCCATTTTCCACAGTTCTGTTCTATGTGAAGCTTATACAGAGTTGTGGAAGCAGCCTGGAGCGGCCTGTTTGCCATCCCCAATTCCCACTCTGTAGGGATAATTCAGACAGGGTAGCTGGTGAAAAGAATAGTCCACTTTTCCCACACATCTCTGTGTTATGGGAAGGCAGCTTCACTGTGTTCACAGTCAAGTGGTAGCTCCAATCTTGCCAAAATTTCCAGGGTGGAAGACCTATTCCTGGTAGAATCAGTCGCCAGTGAAAGTTGAGATCACATCCTCTCCAGCTCTGAGTTGCAGAAGATCTATACTAAGCAGTGTCAGCAGCTGAAGGTGGCACTAGTGCACATGTGCACACACAAACACACATCATCTGCTCCAGAGGAAGGATCTGAGTGAATATACAGTGAACAATGCATTGGCCATCCCCCATCTCCACACCCCTGCTTCTGATTTGTGATGTAAAATTTCTTCCCAGAGGCATGTCTGAGCAAGCCTAACACCAAGGAACCCAACTACAATTGGATGAGACTGTGGAGCAATTTGTGCTGCAGAGCATTGTTGAAAACAATAGAGAAATCAGCTAGAAATTAATAGAGGCTAACAGTTGGTCATAATACTATTAGAATCAGATCAGCCAGAAGCTTAAGAATAACATCAGGTAAAGAGACTGTCAAACAGAGCCAGGCTAAACCATAGTCAAGCCTGGTGGTCTGGAAAACTGTGTGTATGCCTAAGGCTGTGCCCTCTGAGGAGCAACAGAAGAAGTTCTGAATTAAGGGGAAATACACTTCATTGAAGTAGTCCAGTTGAGTCATGAAGATGCAATTAAGCAATCAGAAAAAAATCCTGAGAGGGGATCTAGACTGGTTTCAATATACTATCTAAAATATCCATTTAACAAAAATTATGAGACATGCAAAGAAACAGGAAAGTATGAACCATATACAGAAAAAAGGCAATAGAAACTGCATTTAAGGGGACCCACGTATTGAGAAAATAGACAAAGACTTCAAAGTAGCTATTATAAATATCTTCAAAGAACTAATCAAAACCTTGCTTAAAAATTAAAAGAAGGTATGATGACAATATCTCATGAAATGGAGAAATCGATAAAGAGGAAGAAATTATACAAAAGAACCAAATAGAATTTCCAGAACTGAAAAGCACAATAACCAAAATGAAAAATTCACTAGATGGATTCAACAAGAGATCTGAGTTGAAACAAGAAAGAATCAATGAGCTTGAAGACAGATTAATAAAGATTATGCAATATGAACGGAGGAAAAAAAGGATGAAGAACAATAAACAGAGGTGCACATAAACCATGTGGGACACAATTAAGCACACCAACATATACATAATAGGAGAACCAGGAGAGGAGAGAGAGAGAGAAATGAACAGAAAAGTATTTAAAGAAATAATGGCTGAAAATTTCATAACTTTGATGAAAAATATTAATCTACACATGCAAGAAGCTCAATGAACTCCAATAAAGATAAATGCAAAGAGAGACACACATGGACACATTATAGTTAAAATGTTGAACTCAAAGACAAAGAGAAAAATTTAAAATTAGTGAGGGATAAATGACTCATTATGTACAAAGAAGATGTAGATTACTTCTTATCAGCGACAATGGAGGCCAGAAAGCAGTGGTGTGACATCTTCAAAGTACTGAGAAACAAAACCAAACCAAACCACAAAAAGGTGTCAACCAAGATTTTGTTTTTGTTTTTGTTTTTTGAGATAGAGTCTTGCTCTGTAGCCAGGCTGGAGTGCAGTGGCATGATCTCGGCTCACTGCAATCTCCACCTCCAGGGTTCAAGCGATTCTCCTGCCTCAGCCTCCCAAGTAGCAGGGACTATAGGTGTATGTCACTACACTCAGCTAATTTTTGTATTTTTAGTAGAGACAGGGTTTCACCATGTTGGCCAGGAGGATCTCGATCTCTTGATCTCATGATCCACCTGCCTCAGCCTCCCAAAGTGCTGGGATTACAGGCGTGAGCCACTGCCCCCAACCCCAAGAATCTTGTAGCCGGAATATCTACCTTTCAAAAATGAAGGGGAAACAAAGACATTTTCAGATCAACAAAACCAGAGAGAATTTGTTGTTAGAATACTGGATTTCTAAGAAATATTGAAGAAAGTTCCTCGGGCTGAAAGCAAGTGATACCAGATAGAAATTCAAATCCACAAGAAAAAATAAGCACTGATAAAGGTAATTGTGCAGGTAATTATAAGTAATAGTATAGCCAACTTAAAAGTCAATCACATAAAATATGTATGCATGTAATTGTATTTTGGACTTATATAGAATGCAATCAGTTTGATAATAAAAGGACAAAGCTTGCAGGTAGAAAAAAAGCTGATTTGGAGTAAGAAAATGACACCACATGGTAACATGAATACAAAAGAAGAAACAAAAAGAATCCAAATAGCTAATTAAGAAGGCTACTAAACTGCTTAAAAGATACTTGTCCTTTCTTCTCTCAGCTTCTTTCGAATACATAAATTCATATAATGTAATAATTATAACACTGCATTGTTGGTTTTAAAATATATATAGATATTATCTATCTATCTATCTATATAACAATAATGTCGCAGAACAGGGGCAGATAGAGCTGTATAGGAATAATATTTTTATATCATACTAGAAATCAGCTAGTATAAATATGAATTAGATTCTGATAAGTTAAGATGTACGTGGTAAGCCCTAGAGAATATAACTCAAAAAATATAGTGAAAAAATAATTAAAGGAATTAAACTGTTACACTAGGCATATTCACTTAGTGCAAAACAAAACATTAAAAAGGAAACAGAAAAGACATGAAATATATAGAAAACCAAAAGCAAAATGACAGACATAAATCCAATTTATCAATAATAATATTCAATGTTTATGGATTAAACAACTCAATGAAAAAAGAAAGATTATCATATTGGTTAAAAAACACAGGCTTACTAAAAGATAATACCTAATAAGATTACAGGAGGCTTCACTTTCCTCCACATCTAACCACATTAACAGGGTTCCTTTATAATTATAGTGAATTGTAGCTGAAAAAATCTTGCGGATTCTATTTAGGAAGCAGTTGCTAGGCAAACCCAAAGATATCAGAGAAGATAAAAATAAGGACACTAGAGGAAATTGAAGTTCACCTATATCTACAAAAAACATTAAACAGAGCTTAGTTCCTAGCCAGATAAACATAAAACCTCACCCTAAAGGCATACTTATCTCTGTTCCTATTACTTGATACGTAATATCCGGTTTTCAACAAACAATTACCAGAAGCACTAAAGGGCACACACACAAAAATGCACCAGAATGAGACTCAGATATGGCAGAGATTTTGGAATTATCAGACTGGGAATTCAAAATACTTGTGAATAAAATACTATGGGCTCTAACAGAAAAAGTGGACAACATGCAAAACCACATGGGTAATGTAAGCAGCGAGAAGGAAATTTTAAGAAAGAATTGAAAATAAATTCTAGAAAGAAAAAAAACACTGTAACAGAAATGAAGAATGCCATTGATGGGCTCATCAGTAGACTGGACATGGTAAGGGAAAAATCAGTGAGCTTGAAGGTGTGCCAATAGAAACTTACAAACCTGCAAAAGAGAAAGAATAAAAAAGACAACTTGGAACAATTAGAAAAGGTAAAACATAAGTGTAATGGGAATATCAGACGAGAGAGGAATAGAAGAAATATTTAAAATAATAATAGCTGAGAATTTCCTAAAATTAATGACAAACACCAAAACACAGATTCAGGAAGCTTGGAGCCCCAACAAGCTGGATAAATACCAAAACATCTACATGTAGGTATATCATATTCAAACTTCACAAAATCAAAGACAAAGAGAAAACTGTGAAAGAAGCCAGAGGAAAAGAAAAGTTGTGAAAGAAGCCAGAGGAAAATAAAAAACCTTACCTACCGAGGAGCAAGTATAAGAATCATATCATTCTTTCTTTCAGAAACCATGCAAGAAAAAAGAGAATGAAGTATAATATTTAAATTTTGAAATGAAAAAATCCCCGCCAACCTAGAGTTCTGCATCCTTCAAGAGTGAGGGAGAAATAAAGACTTTCAAAAAGCAACTAAAATTGTAGGACTTTGTCACTAGTAGACCTGTTTTGCAAGAAATGTTAATAGTTCCTCAGAGAGAAGGAACATCTTCAAAGTACTAAGAAACAAAACAAAACAAAACAAAACCACAAAAAGCTGTCAACCAAGATTTTGTTTGTTTGTTTGTTTTTTTGAGATAGAGTCTTGCTCTGTAGCCAGGCTGGAGTGCAGTGGCATGATCTCGGCTCACTGCAATCTCCACCTCCAGGGTTCAAGCGATTCTCCTGCCTCAGCCTCCCAAGTAGCAGGGACTATATATGTATGTCACCACACCCAGCTAGTTTTTGTATTTTTAGTAGAGATGGGGTTTCACCATGTTGGCCAGGATGGTCTCGATCTCTTGACCTCGTGATCCACCTGCCTCAGCCTCCCAAAGTGCTGGGATTACAGGCATGAGCCACTGCCCCCAATCCCAAGAATCTTGTAGCCAGAATCCTAAAGTGAGATAGATCAGAAACTCAGATTTACATAAAGGAAGAATGTTAGAGAAGGAATAAATGAAGGTAAAATAAAATCTTTTATTTTTCTTATTCCTAGTTGATCTAAGAGATAACACATTGAAATAATAATAACAATGTATTTGGTGATTGCAGTTTATCAATAAGTGAAATAAATGATAATGTTATGAGTGATGAGGGGGAATTTGGAATTACTGTTATAAAACATCTGCATTACCTGTGAAGTATGCTATTATTTAAAAGTGGACTTATAGTACTTGTAAATGATATTAAATTGTAAATGCATACTGTACACTCTAAGGAAATTAATAAATTATTAATAAAAAGAAGTATAATATGCTACGAAAGGAGAGAAAATGAAATTACAAAATATGTACAATTAAAATCAGAGAAGTCAGAAAAAGAGGGGAAGATAAAAACAAACAAGTGCAACAAATATAAAAGAGTTACAGACATGCTAGATATTAATCTAACTATATTGTAATCACCTTAAATGTATATGCTATAACTGCATCAATTAAAAGTCAGAGGTTGTCAGAGTAGATTAAAAAATAAGACCCAACTACATGTTGTCTAAATGAAACCTTTAAATATAAAGAAATAGATTAAAAGTAAAGGGGTAAGATAAAGTAAAGATATGCCATGCTAACTATAATCAAAAGGAATCTGGATTAGCTATATTAGTTTCACAAAGCAGACTTCAGCGCAAGGAAATTTATCAAGGATAAAGAAAAGTATTATGTAATGATAAAGAGGCATATTCTCTAAGAAGATGTAACAATCCTGAATGTATATGCATATAAAGACAGAGCATCAAAATATGTGAGACAAAAACTAATAGACCTACAAGGAGAAATAGATGAATTCATTATTATAGTTGGAGACTTTACCACCCCTCAATCAGTCATTGACAGATTCAGTTGGCAGAAAATCAGTAAGGATATAGTTGAACTCAACAGCACCATCAATCAACTAAGTTTAATTGACATTTATAGAATACTTCATTCAACAAGAGCAGAATACACATTATTCTCAAGTTTACATGGAACAACACCAAGATAGACCACATTCTGAGCCATAAAATATACCTTAACAAATTTAAAATAATATGAATAATACAAAATATACTTAAAGATTACACTGGAATCTTAAACTAGAAATCAGGGATAGAAAAACAGCTGAAAAATGAAAAAAAATGGAGATTAAGCAATACACTTCTAAATAATACACAAGTCAAAAAAAGTCCTAAGAGAAACCTTAAAATATTTTAAACTTAATGAAAATGAAAATACAAATTATTAAAATTTGTGGGATGCAGTAAAATCAGCATTTAGAGGGAAATCTATAGCATTGAGTGCACAGATTATAGAAGAAAAAAATATAAAATCAATAATCTTTGTTTCCACTTTAGGAAACTAGAGAAAGAAGAATAATATACGTCTGAAGCAAGCAGAAGAAAATAAAAATTAGATCAGTAATCAATGAAATTGAAAACAGGAAATCAATAGAGAAAATTAACAAAATCAAAGGCTGGTTCTTTGAAAAGGTCAACAAAATTGATGTATCACTAACCAGGCTAACCATGAAAAGAAAATAAAGGGGACATAAAATACTAATATCAGAAATCAAAGAGAGCCCATGGGTGTTAGAGAGGATAATAAAAGAATATTATGATCAATTCCATGCCCACAAATATGATAACCTAGATAAAATGGACCAATACTTGAAAAAAAAACTACCAAAACTCACACAAAGAGAAATAGATAATCTGAATAGGTCTATATCCATTACAGGAATTAAGTCAATAATTCATAACCTCCCAAAACAGAAAGTAGTAGGCCCAGGTGGTTTTACTGATGAATTCTACCAAACATTCAAGGAAGAAATGATACCAACTCTTTATAATCTCTTTCAGAAAATATAAACAGAAGAGAGCATTTCCTAACTGATCTTATGAGGTCAGCATTATTTTAATACTGAAACCACATAAAGATATTACAAGAACAAAACTGCAGACCAACATCCTTATGAACATAGATACCAAAATCCTCGACAAAATATTAGCAAATCAAATCCAACAATGTATAAAAATAATTGTGTACCATGACTAAATCAAATTTATTCCAAGTATGTATGGCTGGTTAAACATTCAAAATTCAATTAATATAATCTACCATATCAGTAGGCTAAAAAGTAAAAATCATCTGATCATATCAATTCATGCAGAAAAAAGCATTTGATGAAATCTAACACAGATTCATAATAAAAACCCTCAGCAAGCAAGGAAGAGAGAGGAACTCCCTCAGCTTTTTAAAAATCTACAAAAAGTCTACAACTAAGATTAAACTTAAAGGTGAGAAACTGGATGCTTGCTCCCTGAGTCTGGGAACAAGGCAAGGATGCTCTTCTCACCACTGCTATTCACCATCGTACTAGAAGTCTTAGCTAATGCAATAAGATAAGAAAAGGAAATAAAATGTATACAGTTGGGAAGGAGAAAATAAAACTATCTTTGTAGATAACATAATTGTCTATGTAGATAATCCAAAAGAATAGACAAAAAACTCTTGGAACTAACAATCTATTACAGGAAAGCCACAGGATATAAAGTTAATATACAAAAGTCTATTTCTTTCCTATACAATAGCAATGAACGATTAGAATTTGAAATAGAAACATAACTGTTTACATTAGCACCAAAAAAAATGAAATACTTAGGAATAAAGCTAACAAAATTCCTACAGGATCTATATGAGGAAAACTACAAAACTGATTCAAGAAATCCAACAAAATATAAATTCATGAGGAGATAGTACATACTCATGGATAGGAATACTCAATATTGTTATGATGTCAATTTTTCCCAACTATAAAAGTTGGAAAAATAACTTGCTAGAATTTAGCAATGGTTACTGACAAACTGATTCTAACATTTATATGGAAGGGCAAAAGATTCAAAATAGTTAACACAATACTGAAGAACAAAAAAGTCGGAAGACTGACACTACCCAACTTTAAGGCTTACTATAAAGTTACAATAATCAAGACAGCATGGTACTGGTGAATTGAATAGATAAACTGACCAATGGAACAGAATAGAGAATTACTATAAGACTACAGTAATCAAGATACTGTGGAAGTGAAAGCAACAGAAAGATAACAACAGGAATAGAAATAGGAAGTCCATAGACACACCCACAGAAATATGGTCATTGATTTTTGACAAAGGTGCAAAAGCAATTTAATGGAGAAAGTATAGTCTTCAACAAATGGTACTGGAACAATTAGACATTCATAGACAAATAAATGGATGTTTACTTAAACCTTATATAAAAATTAACTCAGGTCATAGATCTACCATAAAATTTTAAAGATGAACCACAGGGGAGAATCTTGATGATCTGGGATTAGATGAAAAGTTCCTAGACATGATACCAAAAGTGATATCAGCAAAGGAAAAAAAAGTAGATAAATTGGAATGCATCAAAATAAAAACTTTCACTCTGAAAGACACTGTTAAAGATGAGCTATAGACTGGGAAAATATATTTGAAAATAACATATCCAACAAAGGACTCGTATAGCACTCAATAGTGGCACTTATTCCATGCCTGACTCATTTGGGGCCTCTCAGGTTTCCTGTTTACCTAGCAGAGGAAGATAATAGCACTAGCCATACAATATTTTTCATTCAATGGACTTTATTATAGCCATTTATTCATTCAACATTTCATTATTGACAACAACACTTACATGTTAGGCACTGCAAAACATCCAAATGTGAATAAGACATTATTCCTTCATTCAAGAAGCTTGCAACTTAGTACAGATAATGGTACAAATAGACAAGTGTCTGTAATGCAAGGCAGAAAGTGAAGAACACTATAAAGGAGATAAGATGATAAAGTAGAAATCTCAGCTTCCTCACTTCTCACTTGTTTGACTTTGGACAAGTTGTTTAACCTTACAGAACCATACTTTCTTCAAATTTAAAATGGAAATAACACTATTTACCATACAGTATCACTGGGATAATTGAATATGATAATGACTATCATAGTGCCTGTGCTAATGTTGAGGTAGTCACTCAACAAAGTTAGTTTGCCATGGAGAAACATTTCATGGATAAGGAGACACAGAGACAGTAACATTGGAGTTAGTCATTGGACAATTAGAGAGAACATAGAGAGGCAGAAATAGAGGCAGTCCCCCCTTGACATTTACCCCCCCAAAAAATAAGCCACCTCATGTACTCTTCTAGCTACTGAGCAACCCTCTCATTTATTATTATAATTATTTTTTAAATTTTCTTTTTTTTTCGAGACAGAGTCTCACTCCGTCACCCAGGCTGGAATGCAGTGGTGTGATCTCGGCTCACTGCAACCTCCACCTCCCAGGTTCAAGCAATTCTCCTGCCTCAGCCTCCCAAGTAGCTGGGATTACAGGCATGCGCCACCATACCCAGCTAATTTTTGTATTTTTAGTAGAGACGGGTTTTTGCCATGTTGGTCAGGCTGGTCTCAAAGTCCTGACCTCAAGTGATCCTCCCACCTCGGCCTCCCAAAATGCTGGGATTACAGGCATAAACCACTGCACCCGACCCTTACTTCTTTTTGTTTTTGTTTTGTTTTTTGACTTTTAACTGTTTTATAGAGATATAATTCACATATTGTAAAATAACCCATTGAAAGTATACAATTCAATGGTGTTGAATATATGTGGAGAATTGTACAATCATCACTAAAATGTAAATTTAAAACATTTTAATCACCCCAAAAGATAATGTCTGAATTTATGCTTTGGAAAGATGGAATAGACATAATTTTCATATTCTTCCAATTAAGTACAGATTAAAAATTCTGAACATTATGTGGGACAGAAATTTGGAAGTACCTAAAAGGTGCAGGAAAAAAAGGTAAAACAGTTAGGGACCTTGAAACCCAAGGAATAACACCATCTTACTAAATTCCCACCTCCACCCAGAAGTAACAAGAAGTCCTTTCCTGCCAGATATCAACAAACACTGAGTGGAAACCTGGATTTCTACACCCACCTGGAATAAGGTGGCACCATCTTTCACCTGCAGAGTGGTGTCAGAGGAGGCCTTCTAAAACATGAGATTTAAATAAGATGTAGACTTTCATAATACCCCAAATGTCCAAGTTCCAATTGAAAATCACTGACGTGCCAAAAAAAAAAAAAAGCAGAAAAAAAAGGTAAAACAGTTAGGGATCTTGAAATTCAAGGAATAACACCATCTCATTAAATTCCTGCCTCCACCCAGAAGTAACAAGGAGTCCCAGACTCCTTGGAAGTAATAAGGTGGCACCATCCTTCACCTGTAGAGTGGTGTCAGAGAAGGCCTTCTAAAACACAAGATTTAAATAAGATGTAGACTTTCATAATACCTCAAATGTCCAAGTTTCAACTGAAAATCACTGACATGCAAAAAAAACTAAGAAGATTTCAACTTGAATGATAAAAACCAATCAGCAGATGCTAACACATTGACAGATGTTAGGATTATCTGACAAAGAGTTTAAAGCAATTATCATAAAAATGCTTCAATGAGCAATCATAACCACACTTTAAAAAGTTACAAAAAATAGAAATTATCAGCAAAGAAATAGAAAAATTGCAGCAAGCAAATATAATATATAAAAAGAGCCAAATGGAAAATTTAGAAGTAAAAAACACAATAGTTAACTTCGAAATATCAACAATGAACTCAACAGCTGAATGGAGACAACAGAGGAAAGAATTTGAATACAGAATAATAGAAATGACCAAATCTGAATAACAGAGAAAAAATAGTGTGTCAGGAACCTATGAGACTATAACAAAAGACCTAAAATTTATGTTATTTGAGTTTCAGACGGAAAGAAGAAAGAAGAGGGAGGGACTGAGAAAGTATTCAAAGAAATAATGGTTGAAATTTTCCAAAATTTGACACAAGACATAAACCTAAAAATTCAAGAATCAAATGAACTCCAAACATAACAAACCCAAAGAAATCCATGACAAGACACATCACATTAAAATTTATGAAAACTAAAAACAAAAACAAAAACTCTGAAAGCAGCCAAAGAGAAACAACACATTGCCTATAGGGGAAAAACAATTTGAAAGACAACAAATTTCTTATCAAAAACTATGGTGGCCAGAAGGAAGTGTGTGCAACATTTTTCAAGAGCTGGAAGGAACTGCCAACCTCAAATTACATTTTCAACAAAAATATCCTTCAGGAATGAAGGAAAACCCAAACACTCTCAGAAGGAAAACTAAGTGAATTTGTCACTACCAGATCTACATAGCCTAAAAAATTGCAAAAGGAAACTCTTGGAATAGAAAGAAAATGAGAAAATAGGAATCTTCGACTATCTGGAGGGAAAAAGATCAGTGGCAAAAGAAAATTATATAGGGAAATACTATAGATTTTGCTTCTCCTCTTGACTTTTCCAAATTATGATTGATGGCTGAAGAAAAAATAACATTGATATTGTTCTCAATGTATACAGAAGAAATATTTAAGACAATTATATTATAAATGGGAGAAGGGCAAAAGGACATAAAGGGAGGTAAGTTTTCTATGCTTCACTCAAACTGGTAGACTTTTTAAAGATAGAGAGATAGACACAGATGTATAAATATATAAAATATAATGGTACAACCACCAAAAATGTATGCAAAGATACACATCCAAAAACATAATATTTAAATAAAAACAGAATTCTGAAAAATGTTAACCCATAGGAGGGAAGGAAACAAAAAACAGAAAAATGAAAAACAGAGAACAAAAAATAAAAAATAAAAAATAAAATGGCAGGCATAAGCCCCAATACATCAATAATTAAAGTAAATGTAAGTGACCTCTATACAACAGTTAAAAGACAGAGATCAACAAAATAGACTAAAATAGGCTCTATTACATACCAACTTCAAGAAAATCACTTCATAATGATATATATATGTGAAAAGTAAAAGGATGGAAAAAGATATACTATGCAAAAAGTAATCAAAAAAAGCAGGAGTGGCTAAATTAATTTTAGGTAGAGTAGACTTCAGAGCACAGAAAATAATGAGGGACAGAGATATTACATAATGATAAAAGGATCGATCCATCAAGGAGACATAGAAATCCTAAATGCGTACGCAAAAACAACAGAGCTGCAAGATACATGAAGCAAGAACTGATAGAACTGAAAAGGGAATTAGATAAATCCACAATTATAATTGGAGACTTCAATATCCTTCTCCCAACAAACACTTTGTTTGTTTCTTTTTTTAACTTTCATTTTAGGTTTAGGGGTACTTGTGAAGGTTTGTTACACAGTAAACTCATGTTACAGGGTTTTGTTGTACAGATGATTTCATCACCCAGGAATTAAGCCAAGTACCCAATAGTTATCTTTTCTGCTCCTCTCCCTCCTCCCACCCTCCACCCTCAAGTAGACCCCAGTCTGTTGTTTCCTTCCTGTTCATAAGTTCTCCTCATTTAGCTCCCACTTATAAGTGAGAACATGTGGTATTTGGTTTTCTGTTCCTGTGTTAGTTTGCTGAGGATGGTATTTTAAAAAATACTAAACATAGAGTTATCATATGACCCATAACTTTCATTTCTGGGCATTTATCCCAAAGAAACAAAAACTTATTTCCATGCAAACACCTGTACACAATTGTTCATGCCACCTTTATTTGCAATAGCCAAAGAAAATTGGAAATAATTCAATGCCCAATGGGTGAATGGTGAAACAAACTGTGGTGCATCAATAACATGGAATACTATACAGTAATAAAAACTAATTAACCACTGATACATGGGACAACTTGGATGCATCTCAGTGAAATCACTGAGTCAAAAAAAGAGACACTTTTAAAAGATAACATACTGTCTGATTCCATTTATATACCACTCTTGAAATAACAAAACTATAGACATGAGAAACAGATCAGTGGTTGCCAGGGAATGAGGATTTGCGGTATAGAAGAAGTAGGTATAACCATAAAGGGGTAACATGAGGGAGATTTTTGAAGTGATGGAATAGTTTTATATCTTGATTGAGGTGTTTACAGGAATCTGCACGTGATTAAATGACACAGAACTATACACACAGTTTGTAGCAATGTTAACGTCTTGGTTTTGATATTGTACTATAATTATATAATATGTAAACATTAGGGAAAACAGAATGAATGATACATGAGACCTCTTGGTACTATGTTTGCAACTTCCTGTGAATCTGTAGTAGCTTTATATATATGTATAAATTTCCATATGCATTAGCAGTCACTCCCTATCTGCCAACCTCCTCTCCCTTTCCCCAGCTCTAGGCAACCATTAATCTATTTCCTGTTTCTGTAGACTTGACTATTTGGGATATTTCCTATGAACGGAATCGTAAAATATGTGGTATTTTGTGACTAATTCTTTCATGTAACCATGTTTTTAAGGTGTATTCATATTGTACCAGTACCAGTAGCAGTTCATTCCTGTTTATTGACAAATATTATTCCATTGTAGGCATAAACATTTTTTTCCATTCACCAGTTGTTGGACATTTGGGTTGTTTCTGCTTTTTGGCTATTATAGATAATGCTGCTATGAACATTAATTTACATGTTTTTGTGTGGACTTAAGCTTTCAGTTCTCTTAGGTAAATATCTAGAGTAGATTTGCTGGGTCATATAGTATTCCATGTCTAACATTTTGAGGAACTGTCACACTGTTTCTCAAAGTAGTTGAACCCTTTCACATTTCTACTAGCAATGTATAGGTTTTCCAATTTCTCCACATCATTGCCAACACTTGCTATTTTTTGTACTTTTGATTATAGACACCTAGTGTATGTGAGGTGGCATCTTACTGCGATTCTGCTTTGCATTTCCCTAATGACTAACGATGCTGAGCATCTTTTTATGTGTTTACTGGCCATTTGCATATCTTCTTTGGAGAAATCACATCACTCTCCCTATATCTTCATATCACTTTCCCTCTGTGCATGTCTCTGTGTCCAAACTTATAAGGACACCAGTCTCATTGGATTAGGGCCCAACATAATGACCTCCCTTGATTATTTCTGTGTAGACTGTATCTCAAAATAAAGTCACATCAAGTGTACTGGGGGTTACGACGTCAACATCCATGTGGACATGAGAGACATAATTCAACCCATTTTAAGTAACAGTTTTGAAGTAGGCCCAGAGTGTTATGTTCTCCATAACAAGAGGCTTCCCTTAAGGGAAACTACTTTACCAGAGCCTTATCCAGTATGGGCAAGGGCAATTAGAACACTCCAACCCCTTCTATTCTTCCAGTGTCACCTAAGAAAGAGGAAAAGCTCATAAGCACCTGTAAAGGTCACAGCCTAGAGGAACAGGCCAACTAAGGCTGACACCTAATCACAGGATTATGGAATACTTCCGTCCCCTGCCTCCCACCCCCAACATCAACTGTAGCAATTAGCATTGACTAAGTGCCTACTACTTTTTATGCCAGAACCTATGCCAGAAGCTGCAAGTGCATTTTCTCAATGTAATCCTTACAAATACCAAGAAAAATAGAAATTATTATTCACATTTTACAGATGAGGAAACAGACTTATGAAATGACTTGTTTAAGGTCATAAACAATTATCTGGAAGAACTGAGATTCTAACTCAGGTCTGTCAGATGCCAGAGGCCTGTGCTCATTCTATTATACTTAGCTCAGAAAGGGAGTGACACAGTCAGATTTTAATGTGCATGCAGAAAAGCACATGGGCAACCAAGTCAATAAATTATCACAAATGGAGCACACCCATGTATCAAAAAACAGAACTTGTCTTCCATTCTTCCCTGCCCAAAGTCTTCCTGTGTCTCTTTCCAGGCACTATTACTGATCAAGGATAACAAATATCCTGTTTTGATCACCATATATTCTTGTTTCTTTTTTGAGACAGAATCTCCCTCTGTAGTCCAGGCTGTAGTACAGTGGTGTTATCATAGCTCACTGTAGTTTCGACCTCCTGGGCAGAAGCAATCCTCCTGCCTCAGTCACCTGAGTAGCTGGGACTACAGGTGTGGGCCACCATGCCTGGCTAATTTTTTATTTTTTGTATAAACAGGATCTCACTATGTTGCCCAGGCTGTTCTTGAACTCCTGCACTCAAGCGATCCTTCTGCCTCAGCCTCCCAAATTGTTGGGATTACAGGTGTAAGCCAGTGTGCCCACTCTCGTAACCATATATTATTTTTGTCTGTTACTGAACCTTATATAAATGGAATTATATAATATGTGTTATTTTATGTCCCAGAACTTTTGATCAACATTTTATTTTTAGTTTCCATCATTTGTTGCATGCAGGTGTAGTTCCTTCATTTTCATAAGCAGTATAATATTACATTGTATGGCTATATCACAATATATGTATCCATTCTACTGTTGATAGATTATATCAACTTTAGAGGTTTTAAAAAATATTGCTGCTATGAACATTCTTGTACATGTCTTTTGGTGAACATGCTTACAGTTTTACCTTGAGTAACATTCATTGGGTAGTTGGAATTGGTAACAGGGCAGAGAGGGATGGAGGCAGGGAGAACAACTGGAAGGCTGTTGCACAGATCAAGTGTAAAGTTTCAAGAATAAAGAAGAGGATGGTTAGGGTAGGGCCGGAGAGAAAGAGGTGGAGAGGAAAGAGATAAAAGTGTTTGTATTATAGAGTTTAATTGGTCCTTAGGAATAAAGGCAATAGGGAAGTCAAAGATGACACAACATTTTTAATTCCACTGAAAGAGGAAAGAAAGTTGGGCTGGAATGCTCACTGAGAGAGGGAGCTCACAAATTTCATGGTGAAATGTTCAGGGGATGAAGAGGAAGTGAATAGCTTATATGGGACTGTTTCTTGGACATCTGGAATTACAGGAACAAAGTGAGAGGAGGGTGGGGAAAGGAAATAAAGAGAGGGAAAATTTTCTGGAGAGTATTGATTAAAATGCAGTTGGACAATATTCAATTTGGAGAAGCATCACCAATGTGAGGAGAGGCCAAAGAGACTGTAGCGAAGAAAACAAAGAAGACACGGCCTGAGAGGCAGAAGGATTACCAGACTAGAATCCTATTATGGAAGACTAAAAAGAAGAGAATTTGGGGAAGGTGTGTGTTCGGTGGGGGGATGTATTATATTAGATTCAGGATAGACAAAAGGGGGACAGGCTTCTGAGAAAGGCCCCTTGAATTTGGCAGCAGAAAAGCTTTAAAAAGAGCAGTTTCCATAGAGTTCTAGTAGCGTTATAGAGTTCTGAAAGGAGTGGGTAGAGAGAGAATGGCTATGGGGACTCCAAACACCCACTTAAGAAGGGTGGCAATGAACGAAATGATTGAAAGAGAGTGTCAATAGGCTGAGGAAAAGCACCAATGGAAAGAGACAATGAATGGTGTATGTGGGTTTTGAGGAGGAGTTAAGGTAACTGACAGAACAAGGTCACTGGTGTAAGTATATGGAGATGGGGGATGAGCATAGAGACTGAGCTGATTCATTCATTCAACAAATATTTACTGAATATTTCTTGCAAGATATGTACTGTGCTAGGGCTGGGGATACAGAGATTAATAAATATAGTCTCTACCTCGAGTTACTTGTAGTATAGTGGGGGAAACACTTGATCACAGTATAAGTATCAAGTAGGGGAAAAAGACACTGTAGAAACTTCCATAATTTCTGCGTAGGCCTAAGAAGGCTTTTGGAGGTGCAGATATCTGAGCTGACATTTGAAATTACGAAGGAAAGATGAGGAAATGGTATTCTGAGAGGATGTAGATGTTGAAGCACCATTATTTATAATAACCAAAGGTGTAAACAGTGTAAAAAACCCAAATGTCCATCAATTGATGACGAGAGCCAGTGGTTAAACATTTACCAGCATAGCAGTGCATGGGAACCATTAATATGGAGGCAGTAGTTAAAACTATGTGAATTAATGCTATCACCCAGGTAGAATACAGAATGGGATGAGAAGAGGGCCCAGGAATTGGACTAGAAAGAGAAGCTTCAGAACCTCAAACTTGAATCCCTCAGTGGTCCTTAGACCAGTAAAAAGGAGGAAAGTTATGCTTTTCCCACTATAAAGCTAAGGTACCTAGTCAGGAAGGCAAAGTGTTGGCAAATTAGCGTTCATCTGTCTCCTGGAGAGCAGCCAGAGAGTGAGAAATGAGCAAGTTGCCTGGACAAAAAAATCCCACCCTGAAATCCAAGTTTTGTTAAGCGAAGTTATAAAAAAGGACAGGAATGCTTGCATTGCCTAATTGGGTGTGTGTGTCGCAGGGTGGGTGGTTCTTCACATATAAAAAACAGCTAGCAACAAGACTCCTTTATTTATAAATTTGTGCATCTCCACAAGCATTTAATGAGCACCTCCTAGGTTCCAGGCTTAGGCTAGGGACAGTTAACACAAAATAAGTGGGTAATATGTCAAAAGTAAGTACTGCAGAGTTATGGTCAGAAAAATCTTGAGGGAGGTTTGAGCTAGGCCTTGAAGGCTTGCTAAGAAGTACCTGGATGGAAGGAAAAGGATGGGAACTGTTTTCTAAATAAAGCATAACAGAAAAACAGAAATGGGAAAGAAGGTAGGAAAAATAATACTTAACACTTAAAGATGTCTTACTATGTGCCAAACACCATTCTGAGAGCTTTATATATACTATCTCATTTAATCCTCAAAACAACCCTTTGAGATAGGTACATTACCCCAATTTTACAGATGAGAAACAGTCCACACCATAGGTAAATGGCAGAAGAGGCATTATGAACCTAGACAGTCTGGCTCCAGAGCCTACAGTCTTAACTAATATCCCATATACCTCCTGGAGTGTGCAAGGTGTTTTCATGAGGGTGTGTGGTGATAGAGATTCAATTAGATCACACAGACTGTGAAGCCATGAGTCGAGAGAGTTTGATAGGTAAGAAGGGAGGCAGCTTCAAAGAATCTTGAATTCTAGAGACTTGCATCCAGTGTTGTAGAACAAGCACAGCAGGCCCAACTTTGAATCCTGAATCTGCCATTGATTAGTTATGGGACATGGGCAAAGTCAGTAGTAGCCTTCATTTCCTCATGTTTCAACTGGGTATGTCAATGCCAATTTTGAAAGGTTGTTATAATTATTAAATTAACAAAAGCATGTAAAGTGTCCAGTACAGGGTAGATCACCACAAATGAAAGCTATGACTATTACTACCTTATGACTTGTAGAGTTCTCAGCATAGCCTTCAGAAGAACTATTTTAGTGTTATTAGTCAGTGATCCCTTAAAGGCCCATCTAAATGGAATTCCTAGTGAAAATACATTTACTTTTTGGGTCACTTCCTCTCCTGGTGGCTTGTGGCTCAGACTACTGTCCCTCTATAGCTTTGGGTTGCTGGTGTCTTCCAGTTGGCAAGTACAACCATAGACAGGCTTGAGTTAGGAAAGCTGTCACACATATGTGGCCACCATTCTTAGGGGGTAGTGTGCCACCATTGGGGAGGGAATAGCTAAAAAGGAGTGAGACTATATCTCAACTACTTTTCCTGCTATTGGTCTATATACCATTGCTAGAATTGGGAGATGTCTGCATTGCCCAGTTCCTGTTATCTACACCAGTCCAGACAATTTGGGGAAGCTATGTGTACATGGATAGGATGTGTTATATTAGATTCAGAATAGACTAAAGGGGGACAGGCTTTTCCCCATTTCCTAGTACACTCTGCTCTCTGATGAAGTGTTATGCCTCTCCCTTTCAATTTTTGGATCTGCTAAGAAACTTTTAACCTGCCTGATATCTTCCTGGAAATGTAGTTGTTAGAAGGATGCAATTGAAAGCATGACTAGAATTAGCTGGTATTCTCAAGAATTTTCAAACTGTAAATCCTAGTAGACATGACCCAAAAAACAGGGAGTGGGAAGGAGCAAAACCAATTACTTTTCACATGTCTGCAAATGTTTTAACATACAGCTGTCACCCAGAATAGAAAACCAGAGCTTTCTCTCTTCTAGGTTACAAATGTCTGCCAAGAGATCTGAGGCACTTCTTAAAGGTGACTTGCAAAGGGGGTAGAGTGGATTCCCCACCTGGGGTATTATCTATAGGCTGTAAAGTGAGTCTCTGCTGACTGTCTGCAGGGGGGACCAGGGGAGTCACACTCTTTCCTGCTCGGGCCATAATTGCTGCTCACTCAGCAGGCAAATGGGCATGTATGGCCTCAAATTTCAGAATATCCTTTTTTCTTGCAGTGGTTTTGAGGCAGGTGATCAGATTGGCTTAGGGCACATCAGGGCAAGCTGCCTCACCTTCACTACAGTGGCTCTATGATTCTGCTGGCTTCAGCTCTTTTCTATGATCCTCTAGAGGACAACTTCCCAGAGCACATAGCCAACCTGCTAAATATCTTCAGAACTGGACTGAAACAGGAGAAGATAAGAATTAATGGCAGCTGCCTGATTAAAGCAATTCTTAGGCCCAACAGAGAATGTGATGGAGGAGTCTGAACCAGACATTCTTTTCTTTTTTTTGAGACAGTCTTGCTCTGTTGTTCAGGCTGCAGGGCAGTGGCATGATCTCGGCTCACTGCAACCTTCACCTCCCAGGTTCAAGCGATTCTCCTGCCTTAGCCTCCCGAGTAGCTGGGACTATAGGCGCGTGCCATCATGATCGGCTAATTTTTTGTATTTTTAGTAGAGATGGGGTTTCACCGTGTTAGCCAGGATGGTCTCGATCTCCTAACCTCGTGATCCACCCGCCTCGACCTCCCGAAGTGCTGGGATTACAAGCGTGAGCCACTGTGCCTGGCCGATTCTTCTCTTTTTATCACACCCCATAACTGCTCTTTCCTCATAACCAGGTCTACCTTCATAATTTACTCAGAATTTGACCATTCTTTAATCTTTTTCACCACTACCACTTTGTTCTCAGCCACCATTCACTCACCGACCTCCTTACTCATGCCCCTGTTTCCACCCTTGCCTGTCTAGTTTGTTTTCCTCACAGCAGCCAGAGGGATATTTTCTTTCTTTTGAGATGGAGTCTGGCTCTGTCGCCCAGGCTGGAGTACAGTGGCGTGATCTCGGCTCGCTGCAACCTCCACCTCCCGGGTTCAAGCAATTCTCCTGCCTCGGCCTCCTGAGTAGCTGGGACTACAGGCGCACACCACCACGCAGGCTAATTTTTGTATTTTTAGTACAGACGGGTTTTCACCATGTTGGCCAGGATGGTCTCAATCTCTTGACCTTGTGATCCGCCCGCCTCAGCCTCTGAAAGTGCTGAGATTATAGGCGTGAGCCACCACGCCTGGCCCAGAGAAATACTTTCAATGCTGAAGTCAGATATGTCACTTTTCTGCTCCAAATCCTCCAATGACCTCATTCAGAGTAAAAGTTAAAATCCTTACAATGGGGGATTCAGGGGATCATGGCAGTCGGGAGACAGGACTAGATTGCAGCTCAAGACAGAGCAGCATGCAGAGGCTTGCACTGTGAATTTTACCTCCATGTCGGCTGCAAGAACAAACCAGCAATGCCGAGAGGACTCACAGACCCTCTGAAGGAAGCAGACTGCTCCTGCAAGACCCGGGAGACACTCCAAATACTGTGAGTGCCCCAACAGTGGAAGTGGGAGAAGGACACCCTCTTCTCCCAAACACACCCCCCACTGGAGAAGCTGAAGGTCTGTTTGTGGGAGAAGTTTCCTACTTTACCTGGAGCTGAGTCAGCTTGGAGAACTGAAGGACATACAGGGGTAGAGGAAGCTGCAGAAAGGCCCCGGGAGCTCGCTGGGTCCCCAAGCAGCCCATTCCTGCCTGGCACCACAGGCATTCATCCAGAGGGTGTCCAGAGGAGCAGGGGGTAAAACTCCACAGGAAGAAGAAATTCTCTAGCTGAACTTTGTAACAATTTGAACAGGGCGAGAAGCCTCCTGGCCAGAACTCAGGGGAGGGAGCGAATCAGGTGTGCAGACTTCACAGGCTTGGGAAGAACTAAAGCCCTTTTCTCTCGCAGCTGGGAGGAGGATAGCCTTGGGCAAATTTTCAAGCCCCTCTCCCCCTCAGCCTGGAAACAGACTTGGGGCTGTTGGGGGCAGGCACAATGGGAGTGAAACTTCAGTTTGCGTAGGAGCTGGGTGAGGCCTGTGACTGCCGGCTTTACCCCACTTCTCTGACAACCTTCATGGCTCAGTAGAGGCAGCCATAATCCTCCTAGGTACACAACCCCAGTGACCTGGGAATCTCACCCCCATCCCCCACAGCAGCTGCAGCAAGACCTAGCCAAGGAGAGTCTGAGCTCAGACATGCCCAGCCCTGCCCCCACCTGATGGTTCTTCCCTATACTCCTTGGTAGTGGAAAACAAAGGGCATATAATCTTGGGAGTTCTAGAGCCCCACCCACCACCGGTCCCTCTCCACACTACTACAGCTGATAGTTTCTGAAAAGTGCCGCCTCCTGGCAGGAGGCCAACCAGCATAAAAATAGAGCATTAAACCACCAAAACTAAGGACCCCTACAGAGTCCATTGCACCCTCTGCCACCTCCACCAGAACAGGCACTGGTATCCATGGCTGAGAGACCCACAGACAATTCACATCACAAGACTCTGTGCAGATAACCCCTAGTTGGGTAGACTTGCTGGGCGGCTAGATCCAGAAGACAGACAACAATCACTGCAGTTGGGCTCACAGGAAGCCACATTCACAGGGGATGAGTACTACATCAAGGGAACACCCCATGGGACAAAAGAATCTGAACAACAGCCTTTAGCCCTAGACCTTCCCTCTGACAGAGCCTATCCAAATGAGAAGGAACCAGAAAACCAACCCTGGTAATATGACAAAAGGCTCTTCAACACCAGCAACAGATCCAAACCAAGAAGAAATCCCAGATTTACACGAAAAAGAATTCAGGAGGTTAGTTATTAAGCTAATCAGGGAGGGACCAGAGAAAGGCAAAGCCCAATCCAAGGAAATCCAAAAAATGATACAAGAAGTGAAGGGAGAAATATTCACAGAAATAGATTAGCTTAAAGAAAAAACAATAAAAAATTCAGGAAGCTTTGGACACACTTTTAGAAATGTGAAATGCTCTGGAAAGTTTCAGCAATAGAATTGAACAAGTAGAAGAAAGAAATTCAGAGCTCGAAGGCAAGATCTTCAAATTAACCCAATCCAACAAAGACAAAGAAAATTAACCCAATCCAACAAAGACAAAGAAAAAAAGAATAAGAAAATATGAACAAAGCCTCCAAGAAGTCTGGGATTATGTTAAATGACCAAACCTAAGAATCATTGGTGTACCTGATGAAGAAGAGAATTCTAAAAGCCTAGAAAACATATTTGGGGGAATAATCAAGGAAAACTTCCCCAGCCTTGTGAGAAACCTAGACAGCCAAATACAAGAAGCACAAAGAACACCTGGGAAATTCATTGCAAAAAGATCTTCACCTAAGCACACTGTCAACAGGTTATCCAAAGTTAAGACAAAGGAAAGAATCTTAAGAGCTGTGAGACAGAAGCACCAGGTAACCTATAAAGGACAACCTATCAGATTAATAGCAGATTTCTCAGTAGAAACCCTACGAGCTAGAAGGGATTAGGTCCCTATCTTCAGCCTCCTCAAACAAAACAATTATCAGCCAATAACTTTGTATCCAGTGAAACTAAACATCATATATGAAGGAAAGATACAGTCGTTTTCAGACAAACAAATGCTGAGAGAATTTGCCATTACCAAACTACCACTACAAGAACTGCTAAAAGGAGTTCTAAATCTTGAACCATATCCTGGAAACACATCAAAACAGAACCTCCTTAAAGCATAAATCACACAGGACCCACGAAACAAAAGTACAAGTTAAAAGGCAAAAACAAAAAAGCAAATCCAAAGTACACAGGCAACAAAGAGCACAATTAAAGCAATGGTACCTCACATTTTAATACTAACATTGAATGTAAGTGGCCTAAATGTTCCACTTAAGAGATACAGAACGGCACAATGGATAAGAACTCACCAACCAACTATCTGCTGCCTTCAGGAGACTCACCTAACACATAAGGACTCACATAAATGTAAAGTGGTGGAAAAAGGTATTTCATGCAAATGGACACCAAAATCAAGCAAGGGTAGCTATTCTTGTATCAGACAAAACAAACTTTAAAGCAACAGTGGTTAAAAGAGACAAACAGGGACAGTATATAACAATAAAAGGCCTTGTGCAACAGGAAAATCACAATCCTAAACATATATGCACCTAACACTGGAGCTGCCAAATTTGTAAAACAATTACTAATAGACCTAAGAAATGAGATAGACAGCAACACAATAATAGTGGGGACTTCAATACTCCACTGACAGCACTAGGCAGGTCATCAAAACAGAAAATCAACAAACAACAGATTCAAATTATACCTTGGAACAAATGGACTTAACAGATGTATACAGAACATTTCATCCAACAACCACAGAATACACATTCTATTCAACAGTGCATGGAGCTTTCTCCAAGACAGACCATATGATAGGCCATAAAATTAGACTCAACAAATTTAAGAAAATTGAAATTATATCAAGCACTCTCTCAGACCACAGTGGAATAAATCTGGAAATCCAAAAGGAACCTTCAAAACCATGCAAATACATGGAAATTAAATAACCTGCTCCTGAATGAGCATTGGGTCAAAAATGAAATCAAGATGGAAATTAAAAAATTCTTCAAACTGAATGACAATAATGACACAACCTATCAAAACCTCTGGGATATGGCAAAAGAAAAGAAAAGGAAAGAGGAAAGTCATAGCCCTAAATGCCTACATCAAAAAGTCTGAAAGAGCACAAACAGACAACCTAAGGTCACATCTCAAGGAACTACAGAAACAAGAACAAACCAAACCCAAATCCAGCAAAAGAAAGGAAATAACCAAGATCAGAGCAGAACTAAATGAGATTGAAACAACAACAACAAAAAATACAAAAGGTAAGTGAAACAAAAAGCTGGTTCTTTGACAAGACAAATAAAATTGATAGACCATTAGCAAGATTAACCAAGGAAAGAAGACAGAAAATCCAAATAACCTCACTAAGAAACAAAACAGGAGATATTACAACTGACACCACTGCAATACAAAAGATCATTCAAGGCTAATATGAACACCTTTACGCACATAAACTAGAAAACCTAGAAGAGATGGATAAATTCCTGGAAAAATACAACCCTCCTCACTTAAAGCAGGAAGAATTAGATACTCTGAATACACCAATAACAATCAGTGAGATTGAAATGGTAATTAAAAAATTACCAACATAAAAAAATCCAGGAACAGACAGATTCACAGCAGAATTCTACCAGACATTCAAAGAAGAATTGGTATGAATCCTTTTGACACCTATTCCACAAGATAGAGAAAGAAGGAACCCCCACTAATTCATTTTATGAAGCCAGCATCACCCAAATACCAAAACCAGGAAAGGACATAACCAAAAAAGAAAACTACAGACCAATATCCTTGAGGAACATAGATGCTAAAATCCTTACCAAAAGACTAGCTAACAGAATCCAACAACATATCAAAAAGATAATCCACCATGATTGAGTGGGTTTCATACCAGGGATGCAGGGATGGTTTAACATATGCAAGTCAATAAATGTGATACACCACATAAACAGAATTAAAAACAAAAATCACATGATCATCTCAATAGATGCAGAAAAAACATTAGACAAAATTGAGCATCTCTTTATGATTAAAACTCTTAGCAAAATTGGCATACAAGGACACACCTTAATGTAATAAAAACCATCTATGACAAACCCACAGCCAACGTAATACTGAATGGGGAAAAGCTGAAATCATCCCCTCTGAGAACTGGAACAAGACAAGGATGCCCACTCTCACCACTCCTCTTCAACATAGTACTGGAAGTCCTAGCCAGAGCAATCAGACAAGAGAAAGAAATAAAGGACATCCAAATTGGTAAAGAGGAAGTCAAACTGTCACTATTTGCTGACAATATGATCATTTACCTTGAAAACCCTAAGGACTCCTCCAGAGAGCTCCTAGAACTGATAAAAAAAAAATCAGCAAAGTTTTCAGATACAAGATTAATGTACACAAATCAGTAGCTCTTCTATACAGCGACCAAGCAGAGTCAAATCAAGAGCTCAACCCCTTATAAAATAGCTGCCAAAAAAAAAAAAAACCAAAACAAAACTTCGGAATATACCTAACAAAGGAGTTGAAGGACCTCTACAAGGAAAACTACAAAACACTGCTGAAAAAAAATCATAGATGACACAAACAAATGGAAACACATCCCATGCTCATGGATGGGTAGAATCAATATTGTGAAAATGACCATATTGCCAAAAGCAATCTACAAATTCAATGCAATTCCCATCAGAATACCACTATCATTCTTCATAGAATTAGAAAAAAAATTCTAAAATTCATATGGAACCAAAAAATAGCCCACATAAACAAAGCAAGAGTAAGCAAAAAGAACAAATCTGGAGGCATCACACTACCTGATTTCAAACTATCCTATAAGGCCATAGTCACCAAAACAACATGGTACTGGTATAAAAATAGGCACAGAGACCAATGGAACAGAATAGAGAACCCAGAAATAAACCCAAATACTTACAGCAAACTGATCTTTGACAAAGCAAACAAAAACATAAAGTGGGGAAAGGATACCCTTTTCAACAAATGGTGCTGGGATAATTGGCTAGCTACATGTAAGAGAATGAAACTGGAACCTCATCTCTCACCTTATATAAAAATCAACTCAAGATGGATTAAGAACTTAAACCTAAGACCTGAAACTATAAAAATTCTAGAAGAGAACACCGGAAAAATCCTTCTAGACATTGGCTTAGGCAAGGATTTCAGGACCAAGACCCCAAAGGCAAATGCAATAAAAATGAAGATAAATAGCTGGGACCTAATTAAACTAAAGAGCTTTTACATGGCAAATGGAACAGTCAGCAGAGCAAACAGACAACCCACAGAGTGGGACAAAATCATTACCATCTATATATCTGGCAGAGGACTAATATCCAGAATCTACAATGAACTCAAACAAATCAGTAAGAAAAAAACAAACAATCCCATCAAAAAGTGGGCTAAGGACATGAATAGACAACCCTCAAAAGAAGATATACAAATGGTGAACAAACAAATGAAAAAATGCTCAACATCACTATCAGGGAAATGCAAATCAAAACCACAATGGGATACCACCTTACTCCTGCAAGTATGGCCATAATCCAAAAATCAAAAGACAGTAGATGTTGGTGAGGATGGGTGAACAGGGAACACTTCTATGCTGCTGGTGGGAATGTAAGCTAGTACAGCCACTATGGAAAAGAGTGTGGAGTTTTCTTAAAGAACTAAAAGTAGAACTACCATTTGATCCATCAATCCCACTACTGGGTATCTACCCAGAGGAAAATATACCTGCACATGCATTTTTATAGCAGCACAATTCACAACTGCAGAATCATGGAACCAATCCAAATGCCCATCAATCAACAAGTGGATAAAGAAAGTGTGGTATATATATATATACGATGGAATACTATGCAGCCATAAAAAGGAATGAATTAACAGCATTTGCAGTGACCTGGATGAGATTCAAGACTATTATTCTAAGTGACGTAACTCAGGAATGGAAAACTAAACTTGTACGTTCTTACTGATATGTGGGAGCTAAGCTATGACGACACAAAGGCATAAGAATGATACAATGAACTTTGGGGACTTGGGGGGAAGAGTGGGAATGGGGCAAGGGATGAAAGACTACAAATATGGTGCAGTGTATACATGGGTAATGGGTGCACCAAAATCTCACAAATCACCACTAAAGAATTTACTTGGCCAGGTGCGGTGGCTCACGCCTGTAATCCCAGCACTTTGGGAGGTCGAGGCGGCCAGATCACCTGAGCTCAGGAATTCAAGAGCAGCCTGGCCAACTTGGTGAAACCCTCTCTCTACTAAAAATATTTTTTAAAAAATTAGCTGGGCATGGTTGTGGGCGCCTGTAATCCCAGCTACTTGGGAGGCTAAGGCAGGAGAATCGCTTGAACCTGGGAGTTGGAGGTTGCAGTGAGCCGAGATCACACCACTTGCACTCCAGCTTGGTCAACAGGGTGAGACTCCATCTCGAAAAAAAAAGAAAAAAAAAAAAGAACTTACTCATGTAACCAAATACCCCGTGTACCCCAATAACTTATGGAAAAATAAAAAATAAAAATTATCCATATATATATTTACTATTAAATATACGATATATGTCCAGGCAGCAGTTGGGAAACTTTAGTACCCGTGAGAACTTGTTAAAACAAAGATTGCTATACTCCCTGCCCCAGGGTATGTGGTTCAGTATGTCTAGGGTGAGGTCTAAAATTTGCATTTTAACAAATTTCTAGGCTTCTGGTAGGAGACCACACTTTGAAAACCACTGATTTGAGAGATTAAAAGAAAAACTTTAGGTTTCTTTTTACTTGAAAGAAACCTGAAAAATCATCTAGTTAAATTTCTGTTTGTTATAAGCTTTAAAGAGCAGCTAGTTAGATCTTAAATAAGTATAAATATAAAGAGCATCTAGTTAAATGTTAAGGCCTTGGTAGGCTAAATGGTATATCCAATATTTCACATACAGGGAACAACAAATTGAGAGCTAGGACTCCTTGTTCACTCATACATGTTGTTGAATTGTCTCCATTGGTCTGGAGAATGTCTCCTTTTAATGTATCAACTGTTTTTGGCATGATGGCTATGTACTTTTGATGTATATAGGTTAAAAAAAAATGAGATCTGGGAGTTTAAATGCAAGTACTCAACACAGTATCCTGAGTAATTAGAACTGTGTCTGTTGCAAAATGGTTGATCAATAAATATTTAACAAAATGAAAAAAACATCCTTACAATGACTTACAAATGCCTGCATGGTTTGTCCCCTCATTAGCTCTACAACGTCATATCCTACGACTTTTCCTCATGCTCACTCTGTTCCAGCCACACTGTTGTGTCTGCCTGGAAAAATCTTCCCCAAAACATTCAAATAATTTACTCCCTTACCTCCTTCAGGTCTTATTTCAAAATATGTCCCTTTTCAGTGAGATCTTCCCTGACTACCCTATTTAAAATTAAAGTTATCCATACTCCTTATGCCTCTTCCTCATTTCATTTTTCTTATAGTACTCATCAACATCTAATACATTTATTTCATTAATTTCCTTATAGTCTTTCTCTCCCTCTACAATATAAGCTTCATGAGGGCAAGGATTTTTGTCTTTAAAAAAAAAACACTGGATATTCCCAGCACCTAGCACAGGGTCTCCCGTTGGTAGATGCTTAAAATTTTTTGTTAAATAAATTTTCTTAAAAAATGTTCATGGCTCAGAAAAACATTCCTTTCCCTAGCTGGCTCTCAGTTTCGCCTATTGATAGCATAAGGGAGTTGGATTGGGTGATCTCTCAGGTCTCTTGTAGCTCTAGGACTAAATCTAGAGATCGGGTGAAAAGTACAATCTCTGGAGCCAGATTTCTTGGACTTCTCCCCCTGCTGCCTTGAGACAGGTCACTTCATCTCTCTGGGCCTCGTTTTTATATCTGAAAAGTAAAGATGATAAAAATAGACCCTGTCTCAAAGGGTTGCTCTGGAGATTAAATAAGATCATCCATATATAAGAACTTTAACACAGTGCATAGTGTTTAATAAACACTAACTATTGCTTTTAGGGTGATCATTAGCAAGTAGCCACATTAGCAGCCTTGCTTAGGCTCAAAACCAGCTTCAGTTGCTGATGGTATGAAAAAAAAAAGCAAAACAACTTCCATAACAACAAATTCACCTGAGGTTCATATGCAGCTCATATGCGACTCATATGCATACAGCTGGCCTTTCCCCCTTCCTCCACCCCATTACTAAGACAGAAGAACAGCCTGTTCTCTTGTAACCTGATGTCCCTGGATAAGCGGGAGGGGGAGAGAGGCAACGTGTGATTGCCATGGCCACCCGCTGCATTTCAAGTTCCACAGAGAAGCAGGGCATGGGGCTTATTCACAATCACCCACAAACCTGGCCATGGGTGCCTTCAACCAGAGTGTGTAGAATACATGTTGTTCCAGTGGCAGAGGCCCATCACAGACGTTCTACTAGGAGGGCAAAGGATGATGTTCAAAGCCATCAGCAGCAGACGTGATTCAGACAGCTGGCCAGGTCTTTGGGGCCAGAGATGCGTGGGCTTGCCAGAGTAAGGCAGGATGTGGATAGGTTACTGGAATGGAAACTAGAAACAGTAACCAATAAAAAAGCCTAATCAAATGATAAGAATATTAATAACAACTTACATTTCTTTTGAATATATTGTGTACCAAATGCTTTGTACGTGCTTTCATTTAATTCTCAGTGAACTCAGTAGTTCTCAACTTTAGCTATACGTTGGACAAACTTGAAAAAAATCAGTGCTCTGGCTCCACTGCACCAATTAAATCAGAATGTCTAGCAAAAAAAATTTAATCTCCCCAGATAATTATAATGTGTAGCCAGGGTTGAGAACCCTCTGTTCACCAGATCTAGGCTTAATGCAGCAACAGCAGTGACATTAGACCATTATTTCTTTAACCATGGTATGCGTACCACTGGCTGTACACAAAATGATTTAGGAGATAAACAGGTGAGCATTTTGAATGTCAATAGTTATGTATTCATCTTGATGTGTATTAGAAATATACATCTATCTACAATACATACAGCCCATGATTTCACAAACATTGCTTAAACAACGCTAAATTGATTTAAAATATTGAAAAGTGACTTGAGTTAAAGAAATATATGAAATAAATAATAATAAGTTGACATAAGAATACAGCTCCAAAAATTCAGAATAGGATAGATGAATGGCTGAAGAGGAATAAACACTATCTGAAGTCATTCATTTTTTCATTCAATCATTTATTCATTCAATAAACATTTACTGGATAATGATTATGTGACAGATACTATGTTAGACACAATGGAGAGACGAGTAAAGAGTAAGAAATGGTTCTTGCTTTCAAGGATCTCACAGAAAAGAAAATATACAATGGCAATTCAGTATAAATAAGCACAGGGTATAGTGGGAGTGTATGGAGGGGGCAGGTTATGGAGACAGAAACAGTGGGGATTTAGGAATATTTCCAAGAAAAGGTGACTGGTCATGTAAAAGGGAGAGGGAGGAAAAGATGATGTCAGGCTGAGGACAGTAGGAACAACGCACAGAAGTGAGAAGCAGCAGGGTGTAAAGATGTAATGGTTGACTTGGGGGAGGAGTGAAGAAGGGAGTATTCAATTACTAGAGCAAAACATACAAGGCAGGGAAGTGAGGAGAGAAAAGGCCAGAAAGATCTGCCTGAATTGGATTATTGCACTCCAAGAACAAGGGTTTGAGCTTTATTCTCTGAACAGGCTTGACTTTATATCTGGGTTAGAGGGTTAATATTCAAATCCTAGTTTTAGCACTTTTTTTTTTTTTTTTTTTTTTTTTTTTTTACTGTGTGTCAGTGGGCAAGTTGCCTAACCTTTCTTAGCTTCAGTTTTCTCATCTCTCAAGTGGAAAATTAATAGATACCTTTCTTAGCATTAAGTGTAGGAGGTTAAATGAGATCTCATTTATAAATCATTTTTCATGGTGCTTGGCACACAAAGTAAGTCCCACTTCTTGTCTGTTCTTCCCTGGCAGAAAAAAAGAGCCTATCTCTTGTCAGCAGTGTGTGTTTATAATATGAGTCAATCTGTATTACTCTCTCATTTTATCTCTATATTCAATAAACTTTTAAAAAACATCTGCCATGTAGCAGGCTTTTTGCCTATTTTATTTTACTTAATTTGCACAAGGGCCCTGATGACAGGAAGACTGTGCAGTGAAAAGTCTAGTGAAAAGGGCAGCGTTGTTAATGCTATCTTAACTTCAACTAGAGCAGCTATGCTTTGGCTCCACAATGCTTAAGGTACAATGAATTCCACATTTCTTTATTATTTCTTCATAGATGAGAAAACATCAAGAACTGTTTTCCTGACTCTGGGAGAGAAAAAATAGCTGAAGACATAGGGCCTATATGCTGAGAATGTGCCCCAGTGACCTCTACTAGCCTGAGGGTCTGGAGGCATTATTGGTGTCTTCCAGAATTTGGCTGCTTTGTCTCCTGATATTCTATTTTTGTTTTTTATTTATTGTGGTAAAAAAAAAATACAACATCACATAAAAGTCTAAGATTTGTTCATTTTTTTCTGTAGTTATGTCGTACTTTAAGAAACAGGTTTTTTTGGCCGGGCACGGCAGCTCAAGCCTGTAATCCCAGCACTTTGGGAGGCCGAGACGGGCGGATCACGAGGTCAGGGGATCGAGACCATCCTGGCTAATACGGTGAAACCCCGTCTCTACTAAAAAATACAAAAAACTAGCCGGGCGACGTGGCGGGCGCCAGTAGTCCCAGCTACAGGCTGAGGCAGGAGAATGGCGTAAATCCGGGAGGCGGAGCTTGCAGTGAGCTGAGATCCGGCCACTGCACTCCAGCCTGGGCGACAGAGCGAGACTCCGTCTCAAAAACAAACAAACAAACAAACAAACAAAAAAGAAACAGGTTTTTTTTAAAAGTAATGACATTGCATAAAACACCAGTGACTGTTCCAGTTAAGTTATTGGTGAATGATCCAGTTGGCTATAGAAATTAGAGATGATAAGTTTCTTAAATGTAAAACAAAAACAATATATTTTTTAAATGCCCTATACAATTTAGAAAGGGAAAGAAATTAGTTCAATACTAAGACATCTTAACCAGCAGAAAAGAGAACAGAGAGGTCTTCTAGTTCGGGTAAGATGACATACATAGACTCGTTTCTCATTGCTCCTCTCCACTAGGTACAACTATAAATTCTGATAATAAACCTTTTTGTTCCTGTGGGCCTGGAGACTCCCTTCCCTACTGTACTTGGTGGTTAGCAGGTCACCTCTAAGAAGAATCCCTTCAGAACAAGTGACCCAGCCTGGAAGCTTCTTTGTGTCCTTGGGCCTGAGAAGATCCTCTCCCACAGAGACAAGCCAGGTTGCCCTTGTGGTAGGGAGAGTGGATCCTGCACAACATATGGCCAACTGCAGGAACCCTTCTTCCTGGAGACTCCCTTTTCCCACCTAGAGGCATCATAACAACCTAGCCTGGGGAAGCACCTTCTGCCTCCACAGGCTGAATCAGCACAGACCAGTGAAAGCCTCAAAGACACCACGTAAACCAAGCAGATGAAAACACAGTAAAAGTTCTGAAAATTAAACTGTCATTGGAACCACAGCACACAAGAGTAGGCCAGGACTCGCATGCTAAACCTAAACAAGGAGACTTCCTAAAATAGAATATTGACATAGGACTCTCAGATTTCCTAACTCAATAACAAAAGTGTGGATATTTTGTAGAATATATTTAAAAATCACCTGTCATACCAAGAACCAGGAAAATAAGTTGAATGAGAAAAGATAACCAAATGATGCCAATATGGAGATGAATCATATGCTGGAATTATCTGACAAAAGTTTTAAAGCAGTCAGCATAAAAATGCCTTAATGGGCAATTATGAACATGGTAGAAATAAATTAAAAAATGAAAATTTCAGCAAAGAAATAGAAACTATATAAAAAAAGAACCAAATGCAAACTCAAAAATACATTAATGGGAAAAAACACACCCAAGTAATTATGCTGAGTGAAATAAACCAATTTCAAAAGGTTATATACTGTATGATTCCATTTATATAAAATTGTTGAAATGACAAAATCATTGAACCTGAGAACAATTTAGTGGTTGTCAGGATTTAGAGTTTTGGTTCAGGAGAGGGAAATGTATGTGGTTATAAAAGGGCAAAATGAGAGATCCTGTGGGATGGAACTGTTCTATATCTTGACTATTGTGGAGGATAAACAAACTTACATATGTATTAAATTGTATAGAGCTAAATACACACACACACTTACACATACATAGAAAGGAGTAATACCAGAGAAATCTGAATGAGATCAGTAGATTGTATCAATGTCAATATCATGGCTGTGATACTGTACTATTTCCCACTGGGGGAAACTAAATAAGCGTCCATGCTCTGTATTACTTCTTGCAACTCCATATGAATCTATATCTCAAATCAAAATTTAATTAAAAATTAATCTACATTTTAAGTGCTTAATTAAAATAAAATCGATTCTCTGATTCAAGAAATAGAGAAAATAGTATTTTATTGTGAACTATGGCTTTGCTTTGTTTTATGTAAGTGCTAGTGTTGGCATAAATTTGTAAAACATAAGCTTTGTTAGTATATACATATTTTTGAAAGTTACATTTCGGGGCAATTTTGAGGTGTGGAACCTGAAGTTTAATTGCAGGACTTACTGCAGCTTCAGAATCAGTGCATTTAAAAGCTAGAACAATGTTGGCTTTTAACTCCATATATTAGACTTACCAATTATTAGAAATAAACTGCCATGTATATCCATTTTTAAAAGTGCACTAAAATCTATGTGGATTCAATTAGAAAACAAATAAATCCTATATGAGCTCTCACTCAGCAGAGTTGGCTAGAAGTCTAATATCAATTGCTTTGTGGGATTCTTTCATTTTCATTTGATTATACCCGAATCTTGGGGTTTAGGCAGTACGGGAAGAAAAGAGGAAAGGGCGTGGTTATTACGCTGTGGCAACAAAAATCTCATTGCTCCTCTTCTAGGCTGGTGTGGTCCATTCATTCAAAGGTGAAATTTGTAATTCCCTGCTAAACTCCCTCTATGCTGAGTTCTGCAATGGAGACTTTCACTGGGGTACTTCAGGCTTGCCTAATAACCAAGTCTTCACAGAGCTACCCACCATCCCAGGCCTGTCACCACCAACGTGTTCTGTATGAACAGAAGCAGAACTAGAAACCTGGTGGTTCTAGTTTGTTTCTTCCCCTGAGGGAAGCTGTACAACTTACCAACTCCCCACTCCTCTATCTTGGCAACTCAGCCCCATCCCCATGATGAGCTTATATGAAACTTCAGTGTGTATCACGATCACCCAAGAGCTTGTTAAATATGCTACAACCTAGGACCTGCCCCAAACCTCCTGGTGCCTTTGTTTATTAATCCACTTCAGTGAAAAAATAAAGAGCAAGGTATTTGGGCATTAAATTAGTAGTATGTCACCCTGCCACGTACATAAAAATTTTATTTGAAACTGGCTAGCCATATGCAGAAGAATGAAACTGAACCCCCTACCTTTCACCATACACAAAAATTAAGATGGATGAAAGATTTATTTTTATATTTATTTTATTTTTCCATAAGTTATTGGGGTATAGGTGACATTTTGGCCACTTTTTCAAAAATTATAAAGAAATTTCAAGGCAGCTACAGCAGCACATTAAACCAGGTACAAGGCCCTTCTAGGCATGGGGCCCTGTGAGACTGCACAGGTCACATGCCCATGATGACAGTCTGGAACTTAGCAGAGAGGTCAGGGTGGTAGGTGTGGATTTGGGAGTCACTGGCATGTAGATGGTCTTTTACATCATGAGAGTAGAGGAGATTATCTAAGGAGACCTTGTAGAGTGAGAAAAGCAGAGGAGGTTGAAGATAAACTCCAGGGAACACCAGCAGTATAAGAATAAACAGGAAAGAGCTCTCAGTGGTGTGCAGGCAAAAGAGGTGGAAGAGAACAAATTTTGGATCTAGACTGCCTAGGTTCAAATCCCACCTCTGCCACTTTTCTTGGTGACCTTTTTGTTGCCTCTATTTCTTTACATGTAAAATGAGTATGATAGCAAAGGTATCTATTGTATGGGGTTATATGATGTTTAAACAAGTTACTATATGTAAGTACTTAGAATGTTGCCAAAAACAGAAAAAACTGTCATTGTTAGCTATAAGACAAATTTCTTCTTCTTAGTGGCAGTACTAATAGTAGCAAAAAGAAATCCAGGAATGGAGTATAGTGGAAGCCAATGGTGAGCATTTCAAAGAATTTGATAACTAGTATCAAATACAAGAGAAAGGGCCACAAAGATGACACCTGAAACTTGACCACTGGCTTTAACAATGAGAAAGGAGATCATCAATGAACTTAAAGAGGGTGGGAGGCAGTGAGAGGAAGTATGGAAACCAGATTTCAACTGATTGAAAGTGAGGTAGTGTGTGTGCACATTTATCTCTTAAAGTTTAACTATAAAAGGAGAAGGCTGAGGAGATATGGGGAAAAGAAAAAAAGAAAAATGGCCCAGACTAGATCATTTCAGCGTATTGATAGGATGAAGCAGTGGAATAAAACAAGTTGAAGATGTTGGAGAAAGAGAATAATTGGTGGCAAAAGGGCTCAGAGGAGACAGAAGAGAACCCTTACGTTTGAGGGTAGGGGGGAAAATGCAAGGATGGGTGTACATGCAGAGGCCAGCAAAGGGGTGGCAAGCTGAGAGACTTTTTATGTCCAATAGCCTCCATTTTTTCTTCTGAGGGATTTTTAAAATTGTGAAATGTAAGTGTCATACAGAAAGGTATATACATCATGAGTGTATAGCTTCATGAATGATCACAAAATAAATACACATATGTAACCATCGCTCAAGAAATAAAACAATGTCAGCACCCAGGAAAGCCCTCTACCAGTGTCTCTTTCTATCACATACTCTTCCACCCTGATAAAAGGTAACTGTAATGTGACTTTTGTGGTAATCACCTCCTAGCATTTCTTTATACCTTTACCACCTAGGTGTGCATCTCTAAACATTACAGTTAAATTTTGTCTGTTTTGAAATTTGTAAGACTTCAGTAGCATACTATGTCTTTTTTTGTACCTGACTTCTCTTGTGCAAGATTACGTTTGTGGGATTCATCCATGTTGTTTTATGTACTGTAATATCTTTATTTTTGCTGCTGTATAGTGGTTTATTATATGAATACAGAAAAAGTTGTCATCCAACATTGAAGGAAATTTGGATTGTATCTAGCTTTTGCCCGTTATGAATAAAGCTACATATCATTTGGTGTATATGTATACACATTTCTGTTCTCTTTATTACCCATGATATACCTGCTGTGTCATAGCATAAGCATATTTTTAAATTTAATCAATAATGCCAAACTGTTTTACAAAGTGCTTGTATCAATTTACATTCCCACCAATAGTGTATGAAGGTTATTTTTGATCCACATCCTCTCCTATGTTTGCCATTTGTCATACTTTTAAATGTAGACATATATAAGTCAGTGTATTTTTATGTTTATTCATCATTTGGATTTCCTCTTTTGTGAGGTGACTTTTCAAGTCTTTTCCTTATTTTTCTATTGGGTTGTTTGTCTCCTATTGGTGTGTAAGATTTATGTATATGTATATTCTGGATATGAGTCCTTTATAGGATGCAAATGTCTTTATATGTTTTGCAAATATTTTCTTCTCACTCCAAGGTTATGAAAATATTCTTCTATATTATCTTCTGCAGCTTTATAAGCTTGCTACTCAATTTTAGGTCTATAATCTACTTGGTGTTGGTGTGAAGTAGTGTTCAAATCTAATTTTGTCTCCCATATGGATGCCCCATTGTTCCAGCACCACTTATTAGAAAAAAATCTTCTTTCTTCCGCATTGTATTGAGTGATCCAATTCATGAATATGGCATATCTCTCCCTTATAAAGATCTTCATTATGCCTCTCAATTAATTTTCATAATATTCCCCAAAGTGTTATTGCACATCTTTTGTTAGATTGATGTTAGGTCTTCATATTTTTTGAAAGAGTGGCTTTTAAGAATTTTGTTTTCTAACGGTTTGCTGATGGAATATAGATATGTAAGCAAGTTTTAGGTTTTATTTTTGATTTGGATACAGTAAAAGTTACTCTTTTTGGTGTAAAGTTCTATGAGTTTTGACAAATGCATAGTATTGCCTTCCCCAGCAACCCTTAAGCTCTGTCACTAACTGATCTGTTCTCTATTCCTAGAATTTTGCCTTTTCCAGAAAGTCATATACATGGAATCATACAGTCTGTAGTCTTTTGAGTTTCACTTCTTTCATTTAGTGTAATTCATTTGAGATTCATCCAAGTGGTTTATGTATCAATAATTATTTCTTTTTCATTGATGAGTAGTATTCCATTATATGGCTGTACTACTGTTCAAATGATGAATGATGTACCATTCATCATTTGAGGGATATTTGGGTTGCTTTCCAGGTTGGGACAATTACAAATAAATCTGCAACAAACATTTATATGTAGACTTTTGTGTGAACTTAGGTTTTCATTTAACTTGGGTAGTTACCCAGAAGTGGGATTATGGGGTCACGTGGTAAGTATATATTTAACTTTAAAAAAAATAATTATTGCAGATTTACTCGTAATTCATGCTACCTGATTTCAAACTATACTACAAGGCTACAGTAACCAAAACAGCAAGGTACTGGTACCAAAACAGATATATAGACCAATGGAACAGAACAGAGGCCTCAGAAATCATGCCACATATCTACAACCATCTGATCTTTGACAAACCTGACAAAAACAAGCAATGGAAAAAGGATTCCCTATTTAATAAATGGTGTTGGGAAAACTGGCTAGCCATATGCAGAAAACTGGAACTGGACCCCTTCCTTACACCTTACACAAAAATTAACTCAAGATGGATTAAAGACTTAAATGTAAGACCTAAAACCACAAAAACCCTAGAAGAAAACCTAGGCAATACCATTCAGGACATAGCCATGGGCAAAGACTTCATGACTAAAACATCAAAAGCAATGGCAATAAAAGCCAAAATTGACAAATGGGATCTAATTAAACGAAAGAACTTCTGCACAGCAAAAGAAACTCATCAGAGTGAACAGGCAACCTACATAATGGGAGAAAATTGTTGCAATCTATCCATCTGACAAAGGGCTAATATCCAGAATCTACAAAGAACTTAAACAAATGTATAAGAAAAAAAGTAGGCAAAGGATATGAACAGACACTTCTCAAAGAAGACATTTATGCGGCCAACAAGCATATGAAGAAAAGCTCATCATTACTGGCCATTAGAGAAATGCAAATCAAAACCACAATGAGATACCATCTCATGCCAGTTAGAATGGCAATCATTAAAAAGTCAGGAAACAACAGATGCTGGAAAGGATGTGGAGAAATAGGAATGCTTTTACACTGTTGGTGTGAGTGTAAATTAGTTCAACCATTGTTGGCGATTGTGGCGATTCCTCAAGGATCTAGAACCAGAAATACCATTTGACCTAGCAATCTTATTACTGGATACATACCCAAAGGATTATAAATCATTCTACTATAAAGACACATGCATACATATGTTTATTGCAGCACTATTCACAATAGCAAAGACTTGGAACCAACCCAAATGCCCATCATTGATAGACTGGATAAAGAAAATGTGGCACATACACACCATGGAATACTATGCAACCATAAAAACAAATGAGTTCATGTCCTTTGCAGGGACATTGATGAAGCTAGAAACCATCATTCTGGGCAAACTAACACAGAAACAGAAAACCAAACACCACGTGTTCTCACTCATAACTGGGAGCTGAACAATGGGAACACATGGACACAGGGAGGGGAACGTCACACACCAGGGCCTGTCCGGAGGTGGGGAGGGGTAGGGGAGGAATAGCATCTGGAGAAATGCCCAATGTAGATGATGGTTTGATGGGTGCAGCAAATCACCATGGCACATTTATACCCATGTAACAAACCTGCACGTTCTGCACATGTATCCCAAAACTTAAAGTACAATAACAAAAAAAAGTAATTGCCAAATTGTTTTTCAAAGTTTCTGTACCATTTTTCATCCCCACTAACAATTTGTAAGAGTTCCAGTTGCTCTGCATCCTTGTCAGCACTTGGTATTGTCAGCTTTTTAAAAAAAGTTTTAGCCATTCTAATAGTGGTATAGTGTTATCTTAATGTAGTTTTAACTTGCATTTCCCTAATGTCTAATAATATTGAGAATTTTGGCACTTTGCCAAGCACCTTTACATTTTAAATAAACTTTACTTTTAGAATAGTTTTAGATTTACAGACAAGTTACAAAGATGGTACAGAAAGTTACCATATCCCCCACACCCAGTTTTGCCTATTATTAATATTTTAAATTAATAAGGTATATTTGTTACAATTATTGAGCCAATATTGACACATTTTTTTTAAGTCTGTAATTTATTCAGATTTCCTTAGTTTTTACTGATTGTGCTTCTCCTGATCCAGGATCCCATCTAGGAAACCACATTACATTTTGTTATCATTTCTCTGTAGGCTCCTCTTGGCTCTGACAGTTTCTCTTGTTTTTGATGATTTTGACAGTTTTGAGGAGCACTGGTCAGGTATTTTATAGAATGCCCCTCAACTGAGATTTGTCCAGTACTTTTCTAATGACTACACTAGAGTTACTGGTTTCTACAGAAGACCACAAAGGTAAAGTGCCATTCTCATAACATCATATCAAGAGTACATACTGTCAACACAATCTTTCACAGTTGATGTTAACCTTGATTACTTGGCTAAAGTTAGTGTTTGCCAGGTTTCTCTACTATATTCTTTTTTCCTCCTTTTTAGATCATGCTCTTTGGAAAGAAGTCTCTATGCACAGCCCATACTTAAGTGGAGAGTTATGTTCCATCTCCTTAGGGGTGGAGTATCTGCAGAAATTATTTTGAATTCTTATGCATAAAAGATGTCTTCCCCCATTTGTTTATTTGGTCATTTATATCACTATAGACTTATGGATATTTATTTTATACTTTGGCTTATAGATCAATATTACTTTATTTTGTTGCTCAAATTGTTCCAGCTTTGGTCATTTAAAACTCTTTCAGTTGGTATGTGTGTCCCTTTAGCATGCCCCTATCATTGTGACTTTTTTGAGCACTTCCTTATTTTTTGGAACTACAAGATGCTCCAGGCTTCTCTTATGTCTTTCCTGTCCCAGTCCTAGAATCAGCCATTTCTCCAGGGAGCCTTGGTTCCTTTTATTGGAAAATGATTTTTAAGACTAATATCTGGGTTCTAGGTGTGCCTATTGCTACTACAGTGTCATTGTTTCTAGGCCCTCTCACGGAGCTAGGAAATACATGTATGTATACTAACCATGGATACCCACAATTCTTTCTATATCAGTTTCTATGCTAAGCCAAACATGAATTCATACTGATGTCGCGGACACTAATAGCAATACTACATGGTTCATTCTAGCCTTTCTCTCTTGCTTATCTGTAATATCTCACTCCAACAGTGAGAAACCTGTTTGCCACCATCCACTTATTTGTTCAATCCTGGTGTACATGTACAGTGGTTCCAGAATTGTTAACCTGTGCCCCTGTGAAAAAAATGACTTGTGGTAAAGTGCTTATGTATAGTTTCCGTGGTCTTTAGCTTTGCAGTTTTCGGCCATATTCAAAGTTACTGAGGTCAGTACTTCCTTTTCCCCAACACTTCGGTTAAATTGTGCCCAACACTTCGGTTAAATTTGTAATACAGTTATATTATTTTGTTACAGTCTACATTCCATCCTAGGATCCCTAACTTCCCAGTTGAGTTTTAAAATTTGTATACATTAAGTTTACTCTTTATGTTGTAAAGTTCTGTGAATTTTGTCAAAAGGGTAGTGTCATGAATCCATCAGTACAGTACCATATATAATAATATTTATATGGTACATAAATCTCCTGTGATTCACCTAATTAACCTTTTCTCCTCCCCAAACCCCTGAAAACCACCCATCTGTTTTCAGTCTCTACAGTTTTCCCTTTTCCAGAATGTCATATAAATGTTGTGTAGTATATAGTTTTCTCTGACTGGCTTTTTAAACTTAGCATATGCATTTAAGATTCATCCATGTTATTGCATGATATCTCATACCTTTTAATTGCTAAATAGTTTTCCATAGTATAAATGCACTACAGTTTGTTTATCCATTCGCCTTGAATGACATCTTGGTTGCTTCCAGTTTTTTGTAACTAGGAATAAAGTTGCTATAAACATTTGCATTGAGATTTTTGTGTGGACATAAATTTTCAAGTCAGTTGGCTAGTACCTAGGAACAAGATTGCTGGATCGTATGGCAAGACTATTTTTATCATTGTAGGAAACTACCAAACTGTCTTCCAAAGTAGCTGTATCATTTTGCATTCCCAACAGCAACAAATGAGAATTCCTGTTGTTCCACGTCCTTGCCAGCATTTGGTGCTGTCAGTGTTCTGGATTTTAGCCATTCTAAAAGGTGTGCAGTGAACCATTTTGAGTTTATTTTTGTATAAATAATCTCATTATCATTTTAATTTGAAATTGCCTGATGACATATTATGTTGAGCATCTTTTCTTATGCTTACTTGTCATCTGTATATCTTCTATGATGATTTGTCTGTTAAGATCTTTTGTCCATTTTTAAATTGAGTCATTTGTTTTCTTATTGATGAGTTTTAAGAGTTCTTTATATGTTTGGATACAAGTCCTTTATCAAATATGAGTTTTGCAAATATTTTATGTATCCTGCCTTTTCATTGTTTTAATATTGTCTTTCACAGGGAAGAAGTTTTTAATTTTGATGAGGCCCAATTTATCAAATTTTTTCTTTTATAATGTGCTTTCAGTGTGGTATCTAAGAACTCTTGGTCTAACCTAAGGTCACAGATATTCTATTTTTTCTTCTCAAAATATTATAAATTTTACATTTTAAATTTAGCCTTAGGAACCATTTTGAGTTTATTTTTGTGTAAAAATAATTCGGGTTCATTTAAAAAATATATGGATGTCCAAATATTCCAGCACCATTTGTTGAAAGACTACCTTTTCTCTTAAGTTTCCTTCGAATTTTTGTCAAAAATCAGTTGACTCTATTTGTGTTGAACTACTTCTTGGTCTGTATTTTTTCAGTTGATCTATGTGTCTATTCTTCTGCCAATACAATAATTACCTTGATTTTTTATAGCTGAATAATAAGCCTTAACATCCAATAGAGTAATTCCTCCAAATACCACACTGTGTTGATACAGTTAATAGTAAGTCTTGAAATAAGATACTATGAGTCCTCCAACTTTATTCTTTTTGAAAATTATTTTGGATCTCCTAGTTCCTTTGCCTTTCAATATGAATTTAAGAATCACCTGGTTAATATCTAGAAAAAAATCCTGCTGGGATTTTAATTGAGTTTGCATTGAATTTATAGATCAATTTTGGGATAATTAATATCTTAACAATATTGAGTCTTCCAATATATGAACATGGTTCATATCTCCATTTATTTAGTTTTTCATATCTTTCCTATATGTTTCATAGTTTTTAGTATACATATCTTGAACAATTTTTGTTAGTTTTCTACCTAAGTATTTCATTTTTTTTGGTACAATTGAAAATTGTACTTAAAAAAAATTTTGATTTCTAATTGTTCATTGCTAGTATATAGAAATGTAATTAATTTTTGTATATTGACCTTTTATTCAGAGACCTTGATAAACTCATTTATTAGCTTTAATAGTTCTTTTGTAGATTCCATGGAATTTTCCACGAGACAATTTTGTTGTGTATAAATAGTTTTATTCCTTCTTTTATATTCTGTATGCCTTTTATTTCTTTTTCTTGTGTTATTGCACCGGTAAGATTTCCAATATGATATTAAATAGGAGTGGTGAGAATAGAGATGCTTGTCTTTTCCATAGTCTTAAAGAAAAAGCATTCAATCTTGCATATTAAGTATGATGTTAGTTGTAGATATACTTTATTAGATTAAGGAGGTTCCTTCTACTCCTAGTTAGCTGTGAGTCATTTTAAGAAACAGTTTGATTGAGGTATAATTTACATTCCATAAAATTTACCTATTTAAATAATTTCTAGTAAATTTATAGAGTTATGAAACCATCAAATCCAGTTTTAGAACATTTTCCCCTACCCCCAGTTCCATGAATCCTCAATCCCAGGAAATCTGCTTTCATTGTCTTTTCCTGGACATTTTATATAAGAAGGAAAACACTGCCTTGTATTCCGGTATTTGGTCACTTTTTGTGGAGGAATCACCCCCTTTCAGTGCCGCTAGGCCTTCCAGTGTCTTTAGGTGGGCGAATAGAGTTTCCAATCCATAGAGTACAAAAAACGCTTTCCAGGCAGGACCACTTGCTGTGGTGGGGTCACCCTGTTTGTGCCACTGGGGCCACTGGGTGTCTCTAGGTGAGAAAAGAAACTCTCTGGCCCATAAGAATGAAATGCACTTTCTCTGGTCACTTACCATTACTGGAGCTCCTACTTGATCACCAGGGCCACTGGGCCTAACTGGAGTAATTAGCAGGACTCCCATCCAATCTGGAGAAGGCATGAGCCTGCCTGAGTAGTCTTTATCTGATATGTCAGGGTCAGAAGATGCCAGGCCTAATTGCCTTCTGTTGCTGGGTGAGGGGTGGTAAGACACACAATTGCTATGTTGTTCTTCCAGTACTGGGGTCCCCAGCCAGTTCATCTTCCTCTTTCCACCATTCAGAGTCCTCTTATGGTTGCTTCTTGTGTTATGTTATAGTTATACTTAGCAAAGAGAAGCAGAAAGAGATCAGTTTATGTCCTCTTGTCTGGATCAAAGTCCCTAGATCATTTTCATTTTAATGGAACTATATGTGTCAGGATTTAAGTCTTCCATTTTGTTGTGTGTGTGTATATGTGTGTGTGTGTGTTCTGTTTGTTCCCTCTGCTTTTCATTTCTGTTTTATTTTTCCTTTGGATCACTTCGATATTTTTTAAAAATTGGTTTTGATTCATCTGTAGTGTTCTTGAGTGTATCTTTTCATATAAATTTTTTCGTGGTTGTTGTAGGCATTACATTATACATACATAACTTATCAACGTCTACAGACATTTTAGCGGTTTGAGTGAGGTATACAAATCGCATATCCCCTTAAATTTCTATTCTTTCCCCCATTTATAATATACTTTTCTCAAATATTTCCTGTGTATACATTAAGAACCACATCAGACAATATTATAATTTTTATTTAAACTATCAAATGTAATTTAGAAAACTTAAGTGGAGAAGGAAAGTCTATTGCATTTACCCATATTTTAACTCTTCCACTGTTCTTTCTTCTTTCCTGATGTCCCCAAATTTGTTCTTTTATCAGTTTTTTATGCTTCAAGAACTTACTTTAGCCATAGCAAAGGTATATTGGTGACAAATTCTCTTAGTTTTCCTTTGTCTGAGAATGTCTTGATTTCCACTTCTTTCCTGAGAAATATTTTCACTGGATATACAGATTAGCCTATAATTTTCTTTTTTGTCATTTTGTTGTCTTCATTTTCCTTTGATGTAAGACTTAAAGCCCTTGCAGGGCTGCAGTCTAGCAGAACACTAGATTTGTAATTCTCACTATTGTATGTTTTATTTTAGAGCTGTTATTCACATATGAGAGGGTGCCTCTGAAGTTGTGCAAAAGAAACAGCCAACTGCTGAATGTAAGAGGAATTGGAGAGGTTTGAGGAATACAACTGGAGATTTTAATAGGCACTGAAAGAATGGGAGAGGGAACTGACAAGTAAAATGATGGCTGAGTGATGTTGAGGGTCCAGCTGAGAAAACAAGCCATCTCTTTGTAGTGGCTTCAATCTGCATAGCTGGGTGGTTTTCTTTTGTAGCCTGAAATAAAGGGTAGTTGGAGGCAGCAGTGAGAGAATAAATTTAAGGAAAGCTTAAAAAACTTTGTTATTGTCTCTCCTCCAATTGCCTACCTACATTATGTACCCTTCACTACAGAAATCAGCAGAATTATCTCCAACCACAGTTACCAGCGTATGGAGCGTATATCAGAGTATATCAGGGCAGCAAAAGAGCCCTGCTTGGTTGAGTGGGAGGCTGTTGAAAACAGATAGGGACTCCCCTGCTCCATTGTTCATTCACTCCTCCACCCTTTTCAAATCCCCAAAGTTGAAGGATTACAACCTGGGACACTGATACCTCCCAGTACTGCTTCTTTCAAACAGGTTTTAAGATGAAGCCTTGATCATAGCAGTTACTTATAGAGTGGCAGCAAATGGGAATTATTAACATGTTCTGCGCTACCTGGGGCTCTTCTTTCCTCACTCTTCAAACACAATGAGGCTGACATAGACTAATACAGAGAAGGTAAAGTGCATGCACATATACACGCACACACACAATCACAGAATTTAAACACAAACTTCTCCAAGTTTTCAGAGAGAAAAATCAAGTCCTCTACAAAGAAAGGAATTAAATTGACAACAGACTTTTAGCAACATTGAATACAAGAAGACAACTAATATTTTTAAAGGACTGGACCTATAATGTTTAAAATGACTTTGCACCTATACTTTTATATTCAGTCATTTTAAAATTAATATATTATTTATTTTCATAAATTTTTTGAGACGGAATCTCACCCTTTTGCACAGGGTAGAGTACAGTGGCATGATCTCGACTCATTGCCACCTCCACCTCCCAGGTTCAAGCGATTCTCCTGCCTCAGACTCTCGAGTAGCTGGGACTACAGGCATGTGCCACCAGGCCCAGCTATTTTCTTGTATCTTTAGTAGAGACAGGGTTTCACCGTGTTAGCCAAGATGGTCTCCATCTCCTGACCTCATGATCTACCCGCCTCAGCCTCCCAAAGTGCTGGGGTTACAGGAGTGAGCCACCGCGCCTGGCTAATTTTTGTATTTTTAGTAGAGACAGGGTTTCACCATGTTGGCCAAGCTGGTGTTGAACCCCTGACCTCAAGTGATCCACCACCTGCCTCAGCCTCCCAAAGTGCTGGAATTACAGGCATAAGCCACTGTGCCCAGCCCATTTTTAAATTTAAATGTAGCATAGTAATAAAGATATTCTGTGGCATACACTGTCTCAGAAGGTTTGTCACACAAAAACCCTCATCGAAGACAATTTTGGAGGAGGTGTTCAAATTAGAAAGGAAAAAAATACAGGAGATGCTGCAAGAGACATGGGGAGTAAGGGCAAGTATACAATGGTAGTCTAGTTTATTGCTGACTTGATAACTAAATACTGAGCAGAAAGAAGAAAAAGTGTATATCCATAGTAACTCAGAACAGATATTTTTAAACATTATCAAAGTGATGGGGAAAGTGTGGTGGGACTCAAAGGACATGAGAACATTTTCAAGTACTTGTAATGTTAAGAGAAAAATATAGATACTGATAAATTTAAGAAACTAATATAGTTAACATGGGTGTTTGTTAGTTAAGGGCAACTACAATAAGAACTAAAATGGCAGGTATAACTTGTAAACCAGAAAAAGAAAATTCATTCTAGTTTGTAGAAAATAGGAAAGAAGAAAAAGACAAACGATTCAAAAATGATTTACAATGTGGATCTTCTCTAAATGTTGAAAACATCCACCGTGTGTCCTGGGTGACAGTGGTTGAAGCGAAATAGAATTGAGGCATTCAACAGAACTGAGAAGTTAAGGTGTTGGGTGACATGTCTGCATGGATACCATTACCAGAGCTGAGAAAAGTTTATCCTCCTTTAAGACTTCTGTCTTTGGATTTTCCTCCCGTCTATCCTTTTGGTAAAACCCTGTAATTTATGGGGAACGAGAAAATTAACAATTTTAATCGGAGAGGGCTGTATGGGAAATAGAATCTTCAGTGGAGTGCCAGGTATCAATTACAGATGTGCAGGAAATGTTCAAATATGAGGGACAACATTTCTGTATATTTTCATAGGCGGAGCTTATTTTACTGTGCAACAGGGCACCAGGGAGAATTGTGGAAAGGGTTAAAAAGAGGGGATTCTGTGATGGAAGATAGCTGGGGAAGGAATTCATGATTATATTATGAGAGTAGGAAGAGGATAGGTGATAGTGTGAGGAGGTGCTTGCCTTTGGGTGGTGTCTAGGGATTACAAGGATAAAAAGCATAGGTGAAATTGGCTGCTCACAAACTCCCCAATATTACTTCACATTGTTTTATACCCAGAATGAGCTGCATTGTTAGAGGATAAACAACCAGCGCCCCTAACACTGTCCCACCTCCTCACTGTAGTTTACTTGCTGTATTCAAAGCAGAGATAAAGCCTCCTCCAGTCCTCATTCTTCCTTTCATCTCTTTTCTTCCTCTCCCATCTCTCACTTCTCCCTCACATCCCCATATCACATCACTACTTACTGCCTTTGGACAGTACAGTGGCTAGACAAGATTACACCTACCGTAACCATTGGACAACTCATAGGACTTTAGACAAAGGTTGCCACCTTGTGGTCAGAGGCAAAAATAACCAAGGGTCTTGGGTCACCAACTTGAGTGTACATCAGAATCAGCTACAGGGCTTGTTAAAACAGAGTGCTGGGCCTGGATCCCATATTTGCTGATTTAGTAGGTCTGGGGTGGGACTCAACTTGTATTTCTAACATGTTCCCAGATGATGCTGCCATTGTTGCTTCAAGGACCACATTTTGAGAACCACTGCTTTAGACAAATCTTTTTTAGGATAGGTAGACCTCCATTTGGTCATCCAAGATTTGGTAGAATTAGAGTTTGAACACAAACATGTTTGAATTAATTTTTTGCTACCTTATTATTAGGATATGCATGTAGTACTGCTTGGGCAACAGCCTCACTTGTTTTCTTTAACCTGGACGAGGTAACCACTAAATAAAGAAAGAAGTAGCATCCATTCTCCCTGTATAGATTGAATATACTATGGTATATGTAACAATTCCAGTGCCAGGCACAGTGCCTCATGCCTATAATCCTAACACACTGGGAAGCCAAGGCAGGAGGATCGCTTGAGCCCAGGAGTTTGAAGCTGCAGTGCACTCCAGTCTGGGCCACAGAGTAAGACCCCACCTCAAACAAACAAACAAAAACAAAAACACCCAATTCTCTTACTGTTGAACATTTAGGTTGTTTCCAAATTTTCACAATTATTAAAAAAATTTAAAGTTAAGCCTCTTGTTCCAAACTCTTCTCTTGTCATTTCCTGAATACCATTGATAGAATAACTTTGATGCAATTTAATGATGCTAAAGTCTCCTGGGTGAGGATGGGTAGGATCAAAGGGAATATGGGAGCCAAAAACCCTGTTCCACCAAAAGTACTACTGTGAGCAAAACTGGACACAGGCTCCTGCTCTCTTGGAGATTACAACCTAGCACAGGATTCAAATATTAATCAGCTATTCATACAAGTAAATATAGAGTTGTGGATGTAAAAATGCTTTGAAGGAAAGATCAACAGTGTGGTAGGCCGCATGATAGTACTTGGGAATTTTGTTCCAAGATTGTAATAATAAACTTTTAAAAATTGGCTACTAACATTTTAATAATAAATTTATTATGATTAATATTTTGACATATTTTCAAATTTATGCCTGTATACTAGAATTTCAATATATAATGAGGATCTTTGGATTTGGCCTTAGTTTATGCTGAATATTGATTTTGATACCTAGTTGTGGGGGTGTGTTCTGCAGACTTTGACTTAACGATGGATGAATAACGTATACTGACACAGATATTTTGCCTATCAGCCTGGCTGAGGGTCTGGGCCACTTATAGACACCAGGAGGGTGGTGTAAAGAGTTGCAGCTGTGGCCCTCACTTGCTGGTGCTACTGGCATTTATTTAGCACACATTAAATGACAAAGGCTTTGAGTCAACACCATTAGAGGGTAATTAACCTGGTAGCCTTCTCCCTGAGAGAGCCATCCTGCCCTTGAATGATCAAAGGTTAGTTTTAGGACCACATAAATAAACAAGTTATTTAGATAAACTCCTCTACATTCCTATGTATCTATGCCCTAAGTTTTTAAGAGAATTCAGCTGCCTTCAGCCAAACACTTTACTGAAACCATGCAAACTCCCAGGCCTTCCAAGAGGGTTTGTGTTTATTTCCTATAATTTTACAATTTCACCCACCATCCTGACTGAACCCCCACACCTAGCCAAGCATCATTTGGCTAAACTGCAGATTAAGTGAACCTCTACCACCTATCTTATACCACTTTGCCTCTCTGTGGGGGACAATTTTTCAGGTGGTCTTTCTGATCCCCACCTCCTGGTATTCACACCCCTGTATAATCCCCTCCCCTTGAGTGTAAGTGGGCAATGTGGCTTGATTCTAAATAATAGAATATGGCAAAGGTGATGGGATGTCACTCCTGTGATTATAATATATGACTCCATCTTGCTAGCTAATTTTAGAGTCTTTCTCTCTCCATTGCTGGTTTGGAAAAAGCAGCCTGCCACAAGTCTTTTTTTGTTTGTTTTTTTGAGATGGAGTCTCACTTTGTCACCCAGGCTGGAGTGCAGTGGTGCGATCTCGGATCACTGCAAGCTCCACCTCCCTGGTTCACGCCATTCTCCTGCCTCAGCCTCCCAAGTAGCTGGGACTACAGGTGCCTGCCACCACGCCTGGCTAATTTTTTTGTATTTTTAGTAGAGACGGGATTTCACTGTGTTAGCCAGGATGGTCTCAATCTCTTGACCTCGTGATCCGCCCACTTCGGCCTCCCAAAGTGCTGGGATTACAGGTGTGAGCCACTGCGGCCAGCTGCAGCCTGCCATAAGTCTTAAAGCCACAAGGAAAGGAACTGCTGAGAACTGGAGTGAGCTTGAAAGTGGACCCTTCCCCAGTCAAGCCTCTAAATGAGAGCCCAGCCCTGACCAAGACCTTGATTGCAGTCTTAAGAGGACCCTGCTAAACTGTGCCTTGACATGAAAAACTATGAGATAGTAAATGTGAGTCATTTTAAGCCATTTAGTTGTGGCAGCATAGTAAAGGAATACACCTCCTCAGCACTTCAACCCCTTTCACTTGTATTCAGCATTCTTGGTCTCCCATATGTCACTCCCTCTACCTGGATTGTTCCCTCTCCTTCTTCACTTCACTTTTGCCTAGCTAACTCTTTCAGGTTTTAACTGAATTGTTACTTCCTTTGGAAAGATTATCTTAACCTCCATTTTGGAGATTTTTCTTCCTTGAAAAATTTGGATTGACAAAGTAGACACACTGGTTTTAAGTCATCCTCATAAGATGTGAAAAATTCCCACATAAGATTTTTTTCCTAAAGGAATCATGAAATGATTAACTAAAATTTAATATGCACGTAAAGGTTATTTTGGTTACTGTCATGAATGCTAACACCTCAATCAAGTCTATAGTTTAAAATGATAATATACTTGAATCTCTATTATTTAAAGTTTTAAAAGACTGTCTCGGCCGGGCGCGGTGGCTCAAGCCTGTAATCCCAGCACTTTGGGAGGCCGAGACAGGCGGATCACGAGGTCAGGAGATCGAGACCATCCTGGCTAACACGGTGAAACCCCATCTCTACTAAAAATTACAAAAAACTAGCCGGGCGAGGTGGCGGGTGCCTGTAGTCCCAGCTACTCGGGAGGCTGAGGCAGGAGAATGGCATGAACCCGGGAGGCGGAGCTTGCAGTGAGCTGAGATCCGGCCACTGCACTACAGCCTGGGTGACAGAGCAAGACTCCGTCTCAAAAAAAAAAAAAAAAACAAAAAACAAAAAAACAAAAAACAGACTGTCTCAAAATTGATATAACATTCTCCCTAAGGTTATTTAGTGAGTGTGTGCTCTCATAATTTATATTAACTACCAATCTATTTCCATATTTAACTATCTGGAAGTTAAGTTTTGTGGAGATAAATTTAACAGTTCTTACAATCAGCATTATTGCATTTTATTCTTGCAAGGATATACATTTATTTTTCAACGGATTGATAGAACTAAAATATATAGAATGTAAGAGATTTTCTCTCCAGTTTTATCTAGAATGCTTAACTATGTTTTAAAGTGAATATTAAAATATTAATAACTCCAAATGACTTCCATTATTCATATTACTGTCATTATTATGCAGTAGCCTAGGTGATCACCTGATCATTGATCATGCACAAGTTTAAGAATATCAGAAATAATGGTTTTGGTAGATTGTATTTGTTAAAAATTATTCATTTCTTCCCCACCCTATAGGTAGAGTATACCTTACTGTCCAATTGTCCTTAGGACTGGCTAGTCAGTGACTTGCTTTAGTCAATAGAATGTAAGTAGATGTGATGTGCAGACTCTAGGATGGTCTCCATGTTCCTCACCTCCTGGTATTCATGCCCTGGTACAATCCTCTCCCCTTGAGTGTGACGGGACCTGTGACATGCTTCTAAGTGATAGAATATGGCAAAGGTGATAAAATGTCTAATTTGTGATTATATTACATTCTATAAGATATAGTCTTACTATCAGACTCACTTTAGAGACTCTCCTTACTAGCTTGATGAAGTAAGCAGCCATGTTGCCATATTATAAGAAACCGTGGCAAGGCTTCTAGGAACTCTGAGCAGCATCTAGGAACTGCAGGCAGCCACTAGGAGGTAAGGGTGGCCTTTAGGATCTGAAGGTAATCTTCAGCTGATAGTCAGAAAGCAGTGCCCTCAGCTCTACAGTCACAAGAAAATGTATCTGCCAACAATATGAGTGAGCTTGGAAGTGGATTCTTCCACAGTCAAGCCTTCATATGAGATTGCAGCCTGGCTGACACCTTGACTGCAGCTTTGTGAAACTGTTAAGTAGAGGACACAGTTAAGTCATGCCCAGATTTCTGACCCACAGAAACTGTTAGGTAATAAATATGTGTTGTTGTAAGCTACTGAGTTTGTGGTAATGTTGCAATAGAAAACTAATACAATGGGCATGACATACCCTACATAAGAGCAGCCATTTAAATACCCTTTCATGGTTTGGCTCTCTCTCTTGAGCTTTTGATTTCCAAAAGTAGAAACATGTGCCCAAGAGAGTAGCAGTTCTTTCATCTTCAGTCCCTGAATCAGAAGATTCATGATGCTACCTGAATCCAGCCAAGGCCAGCAAAGTTGTAGCTAGCCATTAGCCTTCATGTGAGATGCAAAGAAAATGTTTGTTGTTGCAAACCACTGAAAACGGAGGGTCATTGGCTGCTGCAGCAAAAGCGAAGTAATTCAATGTTGAAGAAGATATTTGGCTATTCAGTCTTCAAATATTAAAGTCAAAGCTATAAATGAATCTGAAAAGCAGGTTTGCCCAGATAATGAGGTTGAAGCTGATGTTGGTACATCATTAGGCATAGATGGGCATGCACAGCCTCATAGGCAATGGAAAGGGCTTTGAAACTCATTAAAATGACCTAAACAGGAGAAAGGGTGATATAATCATATTTGAGTTTTGGCAAGATCGCCCTGGCTACAGCATGAACAACAGTCTACAGAAAGCAAGAAATGGCATAAGAATAGTTAGGCTAATGATGTAGTTCAGAGGATAATAGTTGTGGAAAAATAAGTGAATAGATTTGAGACATATTTAGGAGACAGAATTGATAGGACTTGGTGATCAATTCTACATGGAAGGGGTGAGAAAGAGGAGGATGTCTGGGATTACTCTAAGACTTCTAGCTTTCCTAGTTGGTTGGAGAGGAGTATTAATCACTAAGATATAAAGAACACTAGGGGGAACCAGGTTTGGGAGGGGAAAATCAAATGTTTAATTTTGGATACATGAATATTTGGGTTTTGGGGTGTCATTGAGCCAACCAAACAGATATAAAGTTTTGGAGCTAAGAAAAAATATGAACTGGAGATATAAATTTGGGGGCCAGCTTTATATAGGAGATAAACTAACCATGGGTATGTATGATTAAGAAAGAGAGAGGGTTGGGCAAGAGCATACAGCAAGAAGAGAAGAGGGGTCTAGGACCAAGTTTTAAGAAAGTCCAACATTTAATAATTGTTTTGAGGAGGATAAGCCAGTGTAAGATATCACCAGAAATATGAAGCCTACAGCAAAGCCTCCATGAATTGTTACTACCCTGTATTTCTGAAGTGTTTACTATGAGCTTGGGGCACTGTGCTAAGTGTTAGTGGTATAAATTAGTTTCTGCCCTCAAGAAGCCCACAGCATAAAAGGAGAGACAGAAAGTATAAACAATGATCATATCCGAATACTATACACGTTATTAGTATATCAACAGGATGTTTCTGAAGGAGGTGAAATCTGAGTTGACACCAAAGGACCCGCTGGAATTGGCTAAATAGAACTCAGGGAGTGGGGCGGTGGATTTTCAGGCAGCGGGACTAGCCTTTGTGAGTGCATAGAGGGATGAGACTGCATGACACGTTTGCAGAACTAGCTAGAGCTAAGGATGACTGTGAGAAGGTGTCAGGGGTCATGGCTGGAGAAGCACACAGGAGACAGAACATGAAGGGCCTTATATGCAAGAATCAGGACTTCATCCTCTGGGCAGCCAAGCCAATTAGAGGGAGGTGGGCCAGTGTGCAATTTGGAGGTGAAGTTTGGAGCATGGTGTTATGCAGCTAGGCAGGGTGTTTGTTCTTCAGTTTAATAACCACCAAAATATCCTCTTCACAGAACTGATAAAAGAGCACGAGGTCACAGAGTGAGGAGGGCAGAGCTGCATCCAGGTCTAAGAGTTTTGAGTGCCATTCCAGCAAGCTCCCAAAGACACATGGTTTTTCTCACTCAGAGATTGTTTCAATAACAGACGTGGTTTGGGTTATCTTTTGTCAAAACTGGATTTTTTTTTTAATAAAGGGTTTTAGTAACGGTCTGAGTTTTATGACAGGCTTATTTGATAGAACAAAATATCTACCAGCCTGTGAGAAAGTGGCCAAAAGTATGTTCTAAATGCATAGTATTATCTAGTTTATCTACAATCTCATTACTCTTTTCTATCTGCCTCTCCTCACTCTTACCACTGCCCACTTTTCTAAAACTAAAGGTTCCATATTTGTAAAAGGTGCTTAAATATATAGTCATGTATGAGACTTCTAAATAGTAGCTGTTTAAATTTAGTCCAAATAAGAGTTTTCTCTCAATTATAAGTTATCATTTATTGTATCTGCTGAGGTTGGTCTGCTTTTTCATCTTTATCAAATTTTAAAATGAGGAGAAATCAGGGAACAAATTGTTGTTTTTTCAGCACTTTGACTTATTCACATTTAATCTAATGCATTTTCAAGCTGGAAAGATTTTTCACCCATGGCCTTTTCCCAGATTTTTTCCTTTGCAAAAAATAGAATCAACTCAACACCCAGGGAGGTGAGTTCCGTTAATTATCCTTTTCAGATAGAAAATAAGTAGCTAGGAGGAAAATGGGAATTCAAAGCCATGTTATGTTACTCTGTTAATGGCAGTAAGCAACTCCAGAATGAAGGGTCATATTGAAGAAACTTAAGCAGTTTACAAACAGAATGTGGTCTGTTAAGGTTTACACTGCTCAGGAGGAGAGGAGTTTTTGCCAGAAACCCTTAGTCTTTGGCCATGTTTGAACGTTGCACAGAATGGGCAAGATTTCCATGTGACATGAACTGATTTCTCTATCAACAGTGGAATTCAACCTTTCTGTCTAAACTACTTTCAAATCCTACCTCTTCAGTGATAGTTTGTCAGCTTTTGTTAGACAATTTTTTAAAAATCTCATCGCAAATCCTATTGAGAAAATATCTTTGGTGAAAATCTTTTATTGTATGTATTTAACGTGTACAAATGATGTTTTGACATCCATATACATAGTGAAATGATTGCTACAGTCATGCAAGTTAAATATGCATTTCCTCACATAATTACCCTCTTTTGCAGTAAGAGCACCTGAAATCTACTCTTAGAAAATTTCCAGTATACAATACAGCATTATTAACTATAGAACTTATGCTGTACATGAGATCTCTAGATTTATACATCTTATGTAACTGCAACTTTGTATGCTTTGACCAACATCCTTATTTCTTCCACCTCCATGCCCCTGTGTGTTTGACTTTTTAGCTTCCACATATGAGATAATGCAGTATTTTTCTTTCTGTGTCTGTTTTATTTCACTTAGCATAATACCCTCCGGGTTCATCCATTTTGTCATAAATAGGCTTTTATCAAAAAGACAAGGGATAACAAATGTTGATGAGGGTATGGAGAAGAGGAAACCCTGGTACATTGTTGGTGGGAATGTAAATTAGTACCCCATTTTGGAAAAGAGTGTATATTACTCAAAATATTAAAAATACAAAGACCATATGATGCAGAGATTCTTCTTCTGGGTAAATACCCAAAGGAAATGAAATCAGTATCTTGAAGAGATATCTACACTCTCATGTTCACAGAAACGTTATTCTCTGGCAAAAATTAATGCAAAAAATATTTTAGTTACTGCAGTAGCAAAGAGATTCATGAGTTTAGCCTATTGCACATAGCTGAGGAAATCAAGGTGTTTTGCATTGCTGTACCAGGGTAAAAAGTGATTGTGTGTGTATTTCTGTATATAAAGTATTATATAATTGTATATTTATACTTATCTATCTCTTCCATTAGGATAAAAGCCCCACGAGAGTGAGGACTTTGTCTATCTTGTCCAATTCTGAATCTCTGGAGCACAAAACAAATTATTGGCACATTAGTTAAATGAATGAATGGCATTGGGCACTTAAAATCCATTTGGTTTAATTTACAAACAGCAAAAATGCTACCACGATTCTGAATTTTGATAAAATAGTGCTTAAAAATCACAGACCTGTTTTAAAGATTAAACGAGGATTTCTGCTTTTAAAACGTACATTTAGATAGAAAAATAGTGTAAGCAAAGATACGTGAAAGTGCTTAACCCAGGATAGGAAACTCAATAACATTTAAGTTGACTTTAAGTCTAAAGATAGGTTTGAGGAGGAGTAGATGTTTTACCTAAACTAGCCTCAAATTGGACCTTAAGTGGTCCACATGCAAAACAGTTCTTTCTCTACTGCTCTGAATGGGGTGTTTTCTTGGGAGTATAGACAGTCATCTTGCAGGCAGCCAACAGACTACATTGTTCTCATCAGATGGTAGTATTGAGCTTGCCAGAAAATTTTACTTCAGTGGGGAACTCCTAAGGCTGAAACATTTTATCTGCAGGTCCAAAAATATCTTGACCTGGTGCACACAGCAGGGTAGGTAAGGAAAGGAACCATCATCTATAGAGAACCTACCATATGAACAGCTCTACCAGAGACTTCATTTGATTCCTACTTTAGCTTTATAATAAAAGTTAACATTCATTGAGTACTTACTGTCCTAAGTACTTTGCATGGATTAACTCAATAATTGCTCACATCAACACAAGGATGTATTTTTGTTTCCACCATTTGACAGAAGAGGACATCCAGGTACAGGGAAGTTAAACATGCTGAATGTTACACAATGTGTAAGTGGTGGAGCCAGTGTGAAAACTTACATGGTGTGGGTTCCAGTGTCCAGGCTTGGAACTGCCTCCATAAGAGAAGGGTTACTATCCTCATTATTTACTAAGGCTTAACAAATAAAGTGACTTCCAAGGTCACATTAACAGAGCTGTCTGACTCCAAAGATGAAGATGCTTTACTTTTCCTTATATTGTTCTACTTCAATCTCACCTCAGTAAAAATAAATCTAGCAGCTAACATTTATCAAATACTTACTACATGGCAGATATTATTTTAAGTGCTTCATGTGAATTATCTCATTTAATCATCATAGTAACACTCTGAGGTGGGGCTTTTATTAGCCCCCTTCTGTAGATGAAGGCATTAAGGTTGAGAGGAGTCAAGTAACTTATTAAGGTGACAAAGTAAATTGGTAGAATCAGGATTTAAAACTTGGTTTATTTGTCCAATGAGCTGAAGCTCTTATTCATTCTACCACAATATTTGCCTAGAAAGATTGCCCCTCCTTCCCAATAGTAGTCCCTCCCATCTCTCTTATTTTCGCTGAAGTCTTAGTACAAGGCTGAGACTACTCTTTCTCCTTATGTTGCTGGGTCTTCCAGGTCTTCAAGGGGAAGGTTGTAATAGTAAAGTCACTCCCAAATTCAAATGGTGTAAATATTGTACCCTTTGGAGTCAGGAATGAAGTACATGCTCACCATCAACTCAGATTTTTGTCAAGAGGAATGAGACTGATGGAAATAATCAATAGCTTTTTTAAAAAAACCAAACACTTATTGAGAAATAATTCATATACCATTTAGCACACCCATTTAAAATGTATACTTCAATGGTTTCCAGTACATTCACAGAGTTGGACAACCATGATGACAATCTAATTTTATAATATTTTCATCATCCCCAAAAGAAACCCCATGCCTATTGTCCCTGAGACTCCAGCCTTGACAACCACTAATCTGCTTTCCACCTTTATAGACTTGCCTGTTTGGGATATTTCATATAAATTAAATCATATAATATGTGGTCTTTTGTGATTGGATCCTTTCACTTAGCATATTTTCAAGGTTCATCAACATTGCATGTATCAGTATTTTACCAATTTTTATGGCTAAATAATACCCTACTGTATGGATATATCAAAGTTTGTTTATCCATTCCTCAGTAGATGGACATTTGGGTCATTTCCACTTTTTGGCTATTATGAGTAATGCCGCTTTAAACATTCATGTTCATGCTTTTGTTTGAACACCTGTTTTCGGTCCTCTTGGGTATATAACTAGGAATGGAATTGCTAAGTCACGTGGAAATTCTACGTTTAACATTTGGAGAAACTGTCAAACTGTTTTTCAATGAGGTTCATCAATTTACATCCCCATCAGCAATGTATGAGTTTTCCAATTTCTTCATTTCCTCACCAACACTTGTTATTGTTTGGCTTTTTGATTATAGCTATTCTAGTGGGTATGAAGTGGTAACTCATTGTGGTCTGATTTGCATTTCCCTAATGAATAGTAATACTTGAGAATCTTTCCCTGTGCTTGCTAGCCAGTTGCATATTGCTATAAGCTGAATGTTTGTGTCCTATCCAAACTCATATGCTGAAGCCCTAATCCCCAATGTGATGGTATATAGAGGTGGGGCCTTTGAGAGGTAAATTGGTTTAGATGAAGTCACAAGAGTAGGCATTCATAATGAAATTATAATGCCCTTATAAGAAGGGGAAGAGACCAGATCCCTTTCTGTCTTTGCTGAGGACACAGCCACAAGGTAGCCATCTGCAAACCAGAAAGTGGGCCCTCACAAGGCATTGAATCTGCTGGCATCTTGATCTCAGATTTCCCAGTCTCCAGGACTGTGAGAAATAAATATTTGTTATTTAAGCCAGTCAATCTATGGTAGTATGTTATAGCAACCCAAGCATACTAAAACACATATTTTCTTTGAAGAAATGTCTATTACAATCTGTTAACCCATTTTTAATTGGTTATTTTTATCATTGAGTTGTAGGAGTCCTTTTGTATTTTGAAATATCTGATATGCAAATATTTTCTCCCATTCTGTTGCTTATCTTTTCACTCTTTTAATATGGTATATCTTTAGCACAAAAGTTTTTAATTTTGATTTACTCCAATTTATTTCTATTTCTTGTATCACTGGTGCAAATTGTCTTAACATTAGGAAGACTCACTACAATGTTTTCTTCTAAGAATTTTGTAATTTTGACTCTTATATTCTGTGATCCATTTTGAGTTGATTCTTGCATGTGATTCAAGGAAAACTTCATTTTTTCCCATGTAGATACCCAGTTGTCTCAGCACCATTTGTTAAAAAATGATTTATTCTCTCCTCAATTTCTCTTGGGACCCTTGTTGAAATTAACTAGCCATATACATGAGGATTTACTTCTGGACTCTCAATTTAATTCCATTTATTTATACATCTATCCTTGTGTCTGTATCACACACTGTCTTGATTACTGTAGTTTTGCAGTAAGTTTTGAAGTTGGGATCTATAAGCCCTCCAACTCTGTTCTTTTTAAAGATTGTTTTGACTGCTCTGGGTCCCTTGTAATTCCATATGAATTTTAGAATCAGCTTGTCAACTTATGCAAGGAAGCCACTGGAATTCTGATAAGCATTGGATTGAATCCGTAGATCAATTTGGGGGCACATTTCATCTTAACAATCCTAAGTCTTCCAATCCATGAACATGGAGTGTCTTTCCATTTATTTTGATCTTCTCTAATCTCTTTCAACAATGTTTCATAGTTTTCAGTGTAAAAGTTTTGCACTTCTTTTGTTAAATTATTCCTGTTTTTTTTTCTTTTTGATGCTATTGTAAATGGAACTGCTTGCTTGCTTGCCTTCTTTCTTCCTTCCTTCCTTCCTTCCTTTCTTTCTTTTTTTTTTTTCGAGACAGAGTCTCGCTCTGTTGCCCAGGCTGGAGTGCAGTGGTACGGTCTCAGCTCACTGCAATCTTTGCCTCCCAGGTTCAAGCAATTCTCCTGCCTCAGCCTCCTGAGTAGCTGGGACTACAGGTGCGTGCCACTACGCCTGGCTAAGTTTTTGTATTTTTAGTAGAGGTAGGGTTTCACCGTGTTAGCCAGGATGGTCTCGATCTCCTGACCTCGTGATCCACCTGCCTTAGCCTCCCAAAGCGCTGGAATTTCAGGAGTGAGCCACCGCGGCTGGCCAGAACTGTTTTCTTAATAACATTTTAGGATTGTTCATTTGATCTCGTGTTTTAACCTTGTATCCTGCAACTTTCCTGAATTCATCCAGGCAGGTAGTTGTGAGCAACATGAGAAGAGCAAGAATATGCCTGGGATAAGGAGAAAATGAATCGAGTAGATCAGGACTATAATAATGGTTACCACGTACTGAATATGTTTTCAACAAGTCAGTACTTTCCACGCTCTAATATGTTCATGAATCTCCTGGAAGTCTAGTTAAAATTCAGACTGCTATCACTGGGTTTGGGGTGGGCCTGGGATTCTGCCTAATAACTTATTGGATTGTTAGTGGCTTTTATTTATTATTTTCAAGTTACAATAACTCTGCAAGCAAAATAATACTGTTCCCATTTTACAGATAAGAAAATTACCTCAGAAGTTGAGCTAGTAGCCCAGGTTCATTGGATAAGTGGCAGAACCAGGATTTGAACACAGTTCATTCTAATGCCAAAGCTGGACTCTTTCTATTCTACCACACTGGATATCTTGAGTAGGAGGAGGATAGTTGGAATGTGAACAGAATATGGATCAGGAAAAAAGAAAGCTTTTCAATGTCAGAGTTGCTACCTGGAATACATTTGAGTCTAATCTTTGAGGTTGCCTTGGAGAGCAGATCAGCAAGGCCCTTGCTTTCCAGGGAGCCAAGCGTGAAGGTGTGAGATTGGACTATCAGCTAGAAGTAAGATGAAACTACTAGATAGAATTCAAGATTGGAAGAAGTCTAGAAAGAACATGGCTTACCTTCGATCAGGCTAGACTCCAGAACTGGACTCTGTATACTGCTTAGGTCTATACCTGAGATTACACCCATTGTTGACTTTTTCTGCATTCTTAACATGGGGTTAGACTGGTTGTGATGTTGTCACTGAGTAACCAGAGAGGAAGAAATATATCCGTAAGCTAAAGGGCAGAGCTGTGATCCTGAGGTCCTTCTAAGTAGAAAAATACCATGTTTCAATACTGTGATAAAACAACAGAAATATCCAATGGCTTGAACTCTGTGCCCTCTACTCAGGATGCTCTTGAAATAGATGTCTAAAAGCTGGTCGCCTAAAAAGGCTATGGCAGATTCTGCTATTTAATTGGGGATGATGAATGGTACAGCATCAATACCATCCCTCAGAGGCCAGGGAAAGGGTTTAGGGATGTGGGTAATGGTCTGGTCATATGTTTATCTGTGAAGGACTATGGATAGGTGACCAAATTCCTTTCCAGTATTTCTCAGCAGAATCTTTAGACTTCCATCACCTGAGTCAAAACACAGGATATATATTTTTTTGTCCTTAGCACCTTTTATTGAAATATGACCCTTGATGACAATCTGGCAGGCATATCTATGTCAGCCAAGAAGGGAGTGGTGGAGGACACAAATGCAGAAACAATAAGATTCGGAAAAAGAATAGCTTCACATGGGATAGACGACCCCCAACAGCTGTACAACCAACATTGGTTCTTCATCTATAGAAACTGCCCCCGTCCCACCCCCCACAAAAGATCTACTAATCTTCAAATAATATAATATGCTGTTGCAGAAATATTATTGGCATAGACAACTCCTCTGGCAAAGACAGTGGGAGTTACCAAGCTCCAAATGGGTGCAAGTGGCCAGAAATGGGCCCAGGTTCCTCCATCTGGGGCCTGCTACTGGCAGAGCAGCACTGTCAGGGAGGGTTGGGTTCAGGATGTGGCTCTGGTGTGCCTGGGCAGCTTTTTGGCACACGAGGTTAAATGGAAAACAGAACCTGAACCTAACCTTGAAAGAGGCTTTTTATCTTTTCACCTCTCCTTTTCTCTGCTTCCAATTTCTTCCTTTCTAGGGCTTTATTTTCAGTGTCTCTGTCTTATTCTGTCAGATTCTACTTGGGCATTTACGACTATATCCTGGCTGAGTCTCCAGCTGTGGGACTCAGGGAGATTCAATTATCCAGAGCCCCGGGAGGTGGCAGGAGGGGTTGGGGGGACATGTGATAGTAACTCACGCATTGACTTCTCTATCGATCAACCATCATGCTTGCCTATTACCCATGGGACCTATATAAGTATTTGAAGGGAAAGAGCAGAAGTCAAGACCAATAACTGTCTTTGGGGACCTCCCTTGGCCTGCCTTCCAAACTGCTACTCACCGGCAGGCCGTGGAGGAGGGCTGAGCCCAGGAACTGAGAACAGGGGAGAGACACTGCATCTCAAGTAATACTGGCAGCTTTGCAGCACTATCACACACAATGAGATTGCCCTGGCAGGAGTGTGGCACGCCAGTGTCTGTTTAGCAGTTCACCTTTATCTACCAAGCTTCACTGCAAGGTATACTTTTGGGGTTATTTTTTAAGTGCTTTGGCAACTTTCCCTCCATGTGAAAATGAGCATCCTTGTGTTCTGATTCCAACTCTAGAAAGTAATTTGAGATGGAATTAAGAACAAAAATAATAGAGTTAATAGTTTGTTTTTTTTGTTTTGTTTTTTTTTTTTTTTTTTGAGACGAAGTCTCACTCTTGTCCCCCAGACTAGAGTGCAATTGCATGATCTCGGCTCACTGCAACCTCTGCCTCCCGGGTTCAAGCAATTCTCCTGCCTCAGCCTCCCGAGTAGCTGGGATTACAGGTGCCTGCCAGCACGCCTGGCTTATTTTTGTATTTTTAGTAGAGACAGGGTTTCACCATGTTGGCCAGGCGGGTCTTGAACTCCTGACCTCAGGTGATCCACCCGCCTCAGCCTCCCAAAGTGCTGGGATTACAGGTGTGAGCCACCGCACCCGGCCTGGAGTTAATAGTATTTTTGGTGTCATAAACTTAAGGTGCAACCAATCACATGCTGACTAGAAAAACGCAGACTACGGCCATAGTGTCCAGGTAAGTGACCATTCTTTTCCCTAGGTCCATATTCCCAAAAAGGTGTTCTAGCCAACAAATCGGAAAATGATGAAACATATCAGCCTCATCCTCCCAATAGAGGACATCTCAATTTGCTCATTCTTTGTCCTAGAGCCTGCTCAGAAGAAAAGATGACAACTATGGCCTCCATTGAAAGCACTCCTCTGCCTTCTCAATCTTGGCTGGCTTGTGTAAGCCTCGCCCTTGCAAGCCACCAGCCTTCCTGAATAAAGTAGAATCTTCCACTGGATGGGAGAATGGCAGGGTTGCCATTCTAACAGTGTTTCTGGCAGCAGTACTAAGAGCAAACCCAGGGCTCCACAGAAAGGCTTACTTACCCCACCCCCCACCCCAGGACACCCTGCTGGCCAAGATTCTCCCATTGTTTTCAAACACAATGAAGAGGAAATGGAAGCTAATGACAAGTATTTGTAACAGCAGCAAAAGTTCCTTGGCAAATTCTTTGGTTGAATGAGACATCCCTGCTGCTACAGTTGACCTTCAAGGACCCTGAGGAACTCAGCAGTAACTAGAAGGGATGCCAGGCCTTGGCTAGGTTGTGTGATACCAAGGATTGGCCCCAGTTAGTGAGGAACAGGGAGCTGAGCTGGATAACAGGGCAGCATTTGGCCATAACCCCCTTCTTGCTATCATCCACCTCAGGGCTGCTTTTCCAGCATAGAAACTAGCTACTGGTGTCAAGGCCTTGGCAACAGCAGCAGTTTTAGTTGTTTGTATGCCTAAGATCCTGGCTGGGTCATCAGTTGCTCTGGGGAGCTGGCTCTGGCTGGAGCTCCCAGCTACCTTGAGTTTTGGTTCCCTTGAGCCAGGCCACAGGCTGAGAAAGCAATGGTTAGAGGAGTTCCTCCTGAGCTCACCTCTACTCATCCCATAGCTTGGAGATGGTAGAGAAATGGCTGAATCTTTCTCCATTTCAGGAGATTTCTTTGGTTTCAAAAAGAAATCAGTAAGAAAAACTTGAACCCTGCTGGGGAATGCTAAACTCACAGTCACTTAGACTTTAAAGGAAGCACAAGACCAGGCCACAGTAGGGAGGCTCTGAGTTCAAGGGGAGAACTCCTTCCTAGACATTGGTGGCTATGGTGGGAACAATTCAATGCCTTGGCACTTGCTTACCTAGCCACGGTGGATTCAGGCTGATCTGCAGAAAATGCTTTCCTTCTGGGCTAACTTTTCCCTCTCCAACTCCCCTCTTCTCGCCTTATTAGTTAAAAAAGAAAAAAAATAATCAAAACACAAAAATAAATAAAATCAAAAGGCCATTTAAAATATAACAATAAGAACCCCCTCCCCCAATAATGAAACCTATATCTAGAAGTCAATTTTAGTAGAGCTATTAATGGCCCATATGGTGAAGCCCTGGGGTAGGCACCTGGGCTAACCCCCAGCAATGTAAAGGAAAGATGAAACAAGAGGTGGTAGGACCAAAGTCTTAGGACAGGAAGAGGGTAACATTAGCCAGGGCTAAGACTAGGCCTCTTCCCCTGAACTTGCTGCTGGGAAAGGTAAGGGTAGAGCTGATTTAAAACTGGTTCCTTCCTAAGGAGCACCTGGGGGTACTCAACCTTTGCTTTGTTTTTTCAGTGTAATTCCTCCCTCTGTGCTTTCCCCTGCAAAGCTTGGGTGAGGCCCTGAAACTGGTGCCAGGTGAATGCCCTTAAGGCAGCCAGCTCTCCGTGAGAAATGGCTGGGCCACAAGCCCTGGGGCAGAGTAGAGCTGCAAGGCAGCTTCCCTTTGAGCCTTTAGAGGCTGTTGATGATATGGGTGGGTGATGAGCACTTGGTGTCTTTGGTGTCCTAGTACAAAGCAGAATGAAGGCACTTCCTTGGTTCTCTGTGCAGCAAGTACTTGCCCTTGGCAACTGTGGGAAGGAGAGTGTGGTTGTAAGATCACACCTTGCTGCAGCTCCCTTGGGTAGAAGCTTGTGGCTTCCCCAGGGTCTCCTAGCTGGTTAGGACCACTGCTAGGGAAGGGGCAGTGAGAGACATCCAGGGTAGAGGGCTGGAACAAACTGCTAATTGCTATCTACTTGCTGAGAAACTGCTAACAAAGATTGAAAGCACTTCCCACTGTGGCTGGGCAGGGATGCTGTGGCAGAGTGCTGGTAGAATTAGAAATTGCTGGGCCCCAGGAGTAGACTCTCCCTGAGACATTTGAGCTGCTCTTCCCCAAGCTTGATCTTCTCCTCCAGCTCTCGCTGTTCAATGATGAGAGCAGATTTCATCTTGACAAAGTGCTGGTAATCTTGGAGCTGGTCCTGAGGCAGGTAGCGGGAGACCATGCCAAACACCAACTTCTCCCGGCGGTCCACGTGCTCCTTCAGCTCCTTGGCATCTGCCAACTGCCCCGTCAGCTGCTGCTTCTTCTCTATCAGCACCAACTGGGGAAGCAGAGGACCAATTAAGGGCTCTCCAAATTACCAGACATCTGTCCAACAGTGCTGCCTAGCAGTACTCCACCAGAGATGCTGCCACAAAACGGCTATACATTCTGCTAATTAGTCAGTCCTAGATTTTCTGCCCTGAAGTCTACCTCCATGCAAAAGCCTTTGCTTCCTGTAGCAGGAGGGTAAACATGACAACAATTCTGGATAGGGGATGTGAAATCACCTCTTTCCATCCCTTTAAGGCTGTCTTCAATGTAGGGACCACCACTGGGCTTGGGGTAGAGGAAGGCTCTGACAAAGCCAGCCTGTGTCCCTTTCATCTGGTGAACAACTGTCACTGTGGAGGTACTTTCTGTATGGTGTGTGTGTCTGTGTGAGTGGATATGTGTGAGTATATGTGTCCATGTATGTATGTATATGTATGTGGATATGTGCCTCTTGTTGTGGATTCAAAGGTATATCCAGAGCCACTTGTATAGGGAAAGGTGAGGCAATTTTGTTTCAGGAGTATATGCATAGTGACCCAACCTGTGAAACTGACAGCTTTCCAATCTCAACTACTTGATGAGACCTCCCCGTCCAACTCTAGAGTGAGGCAAAACTGCTGCTGCTACTACTACTACTGGGAGTTAGCATTGATTCAGTGTTTACCCTGTCCCAGGCCCTGTTTTATGTAATTAACATAAACTAATTTAATTCTCACAATAATCCCATAAGGCAGGTAGTATGTTCACCTCATTTTATAGATGAAGAGATTGAGGCAGAGTGACATTACGTGAATTGTCCACAGTCACACAGCTAATAAATGGTAGGGCAAGAATTTCAGGGCACTTAAAAGCCAGTGTTCACACTCGTGTTTTTTCTTTTCTTTTCTTTTTTCTTTTTTCTTTTTTTTTTTTTGAGACAGGGTCTTGCTCTGTCACCCAGGCTGGAGTGCAGTGGCACAATCTTTGCTCACGGCAGCCTCCGCCTCCCAGGCTCAAGCAAGCCTTCCACCTCAGCCTCCGGAGTAGCTGGGATTATAGGCATGCACCACCATGTCAGGCTAATTTCTGTAGTTTTAGTAGAGATGGGGATTCACTAAGTTGCCCAGGTTGGTCTCAAACTCCTGGACTGAAGCAACCTGCCTGCTTTGGCTTCCCAAAGTGCTGGGATTATAGGCATGAGCCACCGTGCCCCTCCTCAGTGCTCACACGCTTTTAGCCCTATGTTCTACTGTTTCCCATAGTAGCCCAACTTGAAAGAGGGAGCCTTGAGAAGAAATAAATGGCATTTCCCTCTACCCACACCCCAGAGACCCCAACTCTACCTTCTCCTGGTTGGCTTCTGAATCGATGCTGTTGAGAGCATTCTCCACCCGGGCCAGTCGTCCAGAGAGTGACAGCAACAGGTTGACCACTTTGTCCAGGTCCCCAACAAACGAGCGGTACTTTTCAAATTCATTGGATTTGCAGACGGCTTTTAAGTTGGCCTCCACCTCCTCCCCAAGGGCAGAATTGGCATTGATGTCCTCTAGCAGCCCTCGCTGGGCCTCCCGCAAGACAGAAAGTTTTCTGCTGATGCTTTCAATAAGCTGTATCTAGGGGAATTAAATAGGAGAAGACAAAGGATGAGAATGGGAATCAACAGAAACTGATTTGTGCCTGTAACCTCTGTTTTGGAATCCAAGGAACAGATGGTGGGCTCTATCCTAGTAACTGGAAACAAAGGAAACTTGGGCAAGTCATGAGCAACTCGTCTTTCGGGCAAGCGCCTTCTATCCATCTGGTAGGGATTTCCATGTCACCACCAAACTTTTTGGCATTGGGTAAGTGGTACCCATGCACTAAGCTTCATTTACCAAATGCAACCTAATAAATACTTGCTGGGACTTTTTTTTTTTTTGAGATGGAGTCTTGCTCTGTTGCACAGGCTGGAGTGCGGTGGCACCATCTCAGCTCGCTGCAACCTCCGCCTCCCAGGTTCAAGCGATTCTTGTGTCTCAGCCTTCTAAGTAGCTGAGGTTACAAGTGCATGTCATGGATGCCAGGGCTAATTGTGTGTGTGTGTGTGTGTGTGTGTGTGTGTATTTTTAGTAGAGATGCGTTTCATGATGTTGGCCAGGCTGACCTCAAGTGATCAGCCCCCCTCAGCCTCCCAAAATGCTGGGATCACAGGTGTGAGCCTCTGCACCCAGTCCCTTCCTGGGACTATTTAATAAATAGGAGCTACAGTCCTTGTGAGAGCCTAGGATAGAAAAGCATTTGCCCTAAGGTATTTGCCTATCACTTCATTCATTCTCCTTCAATCCATTTAAGTACCTCTCAAGTTCATGGCACTTTGCTAGATCTTTGCTTCCTTAGCTCGGCTTTTGAGGCCTTTTGGTAGGACTGTGAGTTCTGGAGTTAAAACGACTGGGTTTGACTTATAGCTTTGCCACTTCGTAGCTGTGGGACTTTGGGTAACTTGACATTATTGAGCTTCACCTTCTTTATCTGTAGGATGGGGATAATTGCTTTACCCACTGCCTTGAGTCATAATAAGGAGTCAATGTGATTACGCATGCAAAGTGCTTGGCCTATAGTAAGTGCTGCATAAAAGCTAGGCTGCTATTATTTATTACTCAGTCTGGCCCCACCTTGCCATTCTAATGTCCCTCCTCAGAGCCTTTCAGAATTAGCTCCCCACTCTCCTCTGTGTTCACAACGCTCATTCTTGTGTTCCTGAGTAGCTTATGCAGTTCCACCTACTCTTTATCTCTTTCTTCATTTTAGTTACTCCTAAATTTCTTCAGGGGACAGCTCTGCCCCTCCCCTCCCCTCCCCCACAGGAAGCCCTCCTCTGTAAGTCTTCTCTCAGTGATCTTTTTTTGTCTGCGCTTTTAAGTATTTTAGAATTAGAACCCTACAGTGTAACTTGAAGTTCCTCACTTTCTATTCTGTGTGTGTGTCTGATCCCTCACCTGCTATTGATTGTAAGTTTCTTAAGGGAAGTGCTGTCTGTGTCTTCTGATTTGTCTCCCCTATAGGTGAGTACAGTCACAGGGAAGTACAGTGGAGTTTTAGAATCAGGGACATCTGAATTCCAATTCCACCTCCAAACCCTATGGCCTTAGGATAGATACCTAATCCCACTAAGACTTCTGTTTCCTCATCTGTAAAGTGGACACCTCCCCAACTCCAGAGATTTTCTGATGGTTAAATGAAACCACATAAGTAAAAGACTTAGTATTATGACTGGCACTTAAATGCACAATGCATGTTTACTAATGCTATTATTATTATTAAATTAGTTCTACAACATACTCCAAGCTAATAGATACTCGTCTAGCTGCAAGGTTATGACAAGAATGGCCCTGTCCTAGGCTGCCCATAGCCTCTGTAGCCAGTATTGCTTTGTGGTTAAGAGCACAGAGACTCCAGTGCCAGACTACCAGAGTTTGAACTCCTGCTCTGCCGCAAAGCAGTGGTATTATATACAACCTTGAGCAAATTACTCAACCTCTCTGCACATCAATTTCCACATCTAAAAACTAGGAAAACAAGAGGACCTACCTCATAGAGTTGTTATGAGAATTAAATTAAATTATCTTGTACATAGGAGTATGCTTCAGCGTGTGTTTTAATCTTATTCTAGCCCAAGCACTGGGACCACAGGCTTGTAGTTTTCTGGAATGTATTCCTCTCTAGTAGTTTATTTAGAGATGTCCAAAGTGACCAAGACAAAGAAAGCCTCCTCCAGGTTCCAAGACCTGTTGTCATATTTCAGAACTCTTCAAAAGTCAGGAGATCACCATGATCTCAGTCTGAAGTATAATAGGTTTGCATCTGGGGAAAATTCCAAAACCCACTGGGAACTGGGGATCAGTGATATGAATAAGGCAACACAATTAGATGCCAAGAGGCTGCCAGTTATATTCCCACCATCTGCTCTCCCAAATAAAAGTCAATGCTGGGGACAAAGGATGGCTGGGGGCCATCTGGAAAATGATGCACTTGGAAAATCACCTTCCCACCCCAGTTCCCAGGCTCCAGGGATAGATGGAAGGATAAAAGTGGAGAGAGCCCTTTATTTCTTGGAACTTGTGCTCTACAACCTGAACCTCAATCCTGGGGAAGTATGGTAGATAGAGTTGTGGAGTCATCACAGATTCAGCCAGAGCTGAGTTGTTTTTTTCTGGGACATCGCAAATTGGTGACATTCCTCACCTTTCTTCCTCAGAGACAAAAACTGTCATAGCCCACCCACAATCACTTGAGTTCACTTTCTGTTGTTCTGTGCTCTGCCATTTCTGATCATCTTTCTCTTTTCCTGGTCAGACTTCTTTTGTTAGGTTTGTCCCCGTAGACGCCAGGCCCTGAGTAAGCTAGGAGTACCCCTGCTCAGGGAACATGGAATCCAAGGAAGCAGACATCTGCATCAATAAAACTTTAACACCACCGTGCTTCCAATTCTTCCCCTGACATTTTGCTTCAGATGGAAAATTGGAGGAAGGACTCTTGCAAATGGCCCTTTACCTTTCTACGGGTCATGTCCTGAAAGAAATATGGGCAGAAGAACAATTTACAATGAGTTCAGATGTCCACAAAGAGGTAAATTGAGCCTTTGAGGTTGCCATGACAACCCTATTTGCTTATGAAATACAATAGGTAAGTGCAGGGAGGGGAAAGTGATTCCAAGAATTCCATTAGAAAACCAGACTAGTGGTACTTAGACAAAGAAAGGAAAGCTTTGGAACAACAACAACATCATCATCTCCACTTAACTATTTTGTACTTTTAAGACATAATTGACTATCCTTGCAAATAAATACTAAAGTTTGCCAGCCTATAATTTGTCCTTATTTTAGTCTCTTCTGTCTCCCAGAAAGTTGCACAAAGAACAAAAACCAATGGCACTGCCATTGGTTAGAAGAGCCCACTGGCAGAAACTCTGATGTGCCCTGGGTAGTGAGTTACTTACAAGGCTGACTTAATTCAGAGAGACAGCATGTACTGTAGAGTAGAAATTCAGACCGTCTTGACTTCAAGTGCTGGATCTACCATTTAGTCTGTAACCCCTGGGCAAATTAGTCCCTTCAACTAGTAAAAAAGGGATAATAATATCTGCCTTGTTGGGCTGTTCTTTTTTTTTTTTTGAGACGGAGTTTTACTCTTTGTTGCCCAGGCTGGAGTGCAGTGGTGCGATCTCAGCTCACTGCAACCTCTGCCTCCCGGGTTCAAGCAATTCTCCTGTCTCAGCCTCCCGAGTAGCTGGGATTACAGGTGCCCGCCACCATGCCTGGCTAATTTTTGTATTTTTAGTAGAGACGGGGTTTCACCATGTTGGCCAGGCTGTTCTCAAACTCCTGACCTCAGGTGATCCACCCGCCTTGGCCTCCCAAAGTTCTGGGATTACAGGCATGAGCCACCGCACCCAGCCCTTGTTGGGTTGTTCTAAGGATCACAGAGACAATAATGATGATTATGACTGTTATTATTATTATTGACCGGATCAAAAATAGACTGGAATTGGATCTGTGAGAAACCCAGAGAGGCTGTATGATTTCCATACTGAAAATATGGGAATGCAAGATGTTCTAGAGAGTGTAGAAGGCTGGTCATCCCAGACACATTCAAGCTAAATTCTGAAAATCTCTAGGGCACATCAAAACACTTTACCTTTTTTTGAGCCAGTTCATGGTCAACTTCCTCCTCTCCTAGGCCAATCTCTGCCATCTCAGGTTGGTCTTTCAGTTTGTTCAGCAGCTCTGCCTTGGCCACAGAAATATTGTAATAAGCCGAGTAAGAGGTAGGGATTCCTGGGGCCCCTGGAGGAGGCGAAAAGGGCTGAAACTCTTGTCTGTGGAAAGAAAGAATGACCATTTGAGCACCTCTGCTGAGAGATTGCTGACATTTCTGCTTTTTACTTACTCCATCTGAAAAATGGAACCCTGCTTCACCAAGGAGCTGAGAAAAATGGAGAAGGCACTGTTCAAATGTAAACAGGCCACATGAAGGCAAACTGGAGTTAAGGCAAGTTTTAAGAACTTAGAAGGCTATTTCCATGCCCCTGACTTCATCGGCTAGGGTGACTTCTTTCGAGATCATATGGTTTGGTCATTAACACTCAATTAAAATCCAGAAAAACTGGCAGGCCCTAAACGTTCTGGACTTCTGATCACCATCCCTTTGGTGCATGGCCCCAGTATGTGGATCCCAAAGTAGGGGCTAGGTGGTAGAGAAGTATCTGAGACTTTAGCTATTGGTTCTCCAAGCCTGTTGGCCTCCCTCAGACCTACGCCTGGATCTCAACCCATCCTGGCTCTATCTAGTCTTCTTGCATACAAAGGCACCCTGTGGCTTTCCTGGACACTCACATCATTTTCTCTTTTCCAATGCCACTCCTACTTGAAATGGACCCTCTGCTGCAGATCTCCCATAGCAAAGAGGTCACCCATGACCTCAACAGTGGCCACCATGTTGGAGGCTGTGGTTAGCACCCTGCCAGGGACTTGTCACCACCCAGCACATATCTCATGAGCTCTTCTGACACTTCCTGCTGTAGGGCAGGCCTTCAGCCTGAAAAGGGATAGCATCTCTCCACTTCTGGCATATTCCCAATGGCTCCTGCCTCCTCCATGGTTGTAGAATGAAATGGGGAAAAAAATGGAACCAGTTGGCACCCAGGGGCTTGACAAGTGTAGCAGCAGACCCTGTTGTCTTGGGTTCACCAAAACCTGTGGGGCTGAGGCATTGCTTCTCAGAGCCCCAGCTCATGAAATAGAACTTCTTCTCAGGAAAAAAAGTAGTTCTGGTTCCATACTGGCTTGGGTTTGGCCTCTTCTGCCATCAAAGCTTCCGGTCTGGTATGAGGAAGGAAGTAGAGAGAAATGCTACAATGTCAGGTCTCAGCGACGGAGGGGCAAATAATTTCGCCCATGGTTTATGCTAGGGAGTGGTCCACCCTCACTATATTCTCACTGCCTGCTAGCCACTCCCATCCTCCACCTGTTTGTGTCACTACCCCTTCACTAACCTCTAGCTGTTTGAAAGGGAAAATAGGAGAAACTCATTAGTCATTTTTGCAGCTATTTGCAATTCTTAGATAAAGGTCAAAAATAATGGTTAAAAGGCTCCACAGCTATTTACTGATTCATGTTATGCTGTCTCCTAATTCATCACACAAAAGAAAGTTTGGCACACCAATATTCTTTATCCTAGGTAAATTCATTTATATGTAAGTTTCAAGCTTGTAACATTGATAAAAGAACAATACTAGTTAACATGCACACCATACTTACCATGCCCCAGAAACCATCCTAAGATAGATACACACACACACAGGTATATAAATATACAATTGAATGTTCATGAAAACCATTATACAGATAAGGAACATGAGGCAACAAGAGGTAAAGTGACTTCCCCAAGGTCACCAGACATTAAATGACAGACCTGCGATTTGCACCTGGACAACCCGACTCTAGAATCTGTGCTTCAAGCCACTATGCCATCCTGCCAAAGGGACAACTTGAGATCATATAAAAGCCTACATGTAAGGAATTTTCTGGCTGGAGTATATCTATGTTAGCAGATAATAGAGAATATTCTGGAGGGAATATGAAGGTCTGAACTTAGGGAATTCCTATCTACAAGAAAAATATCTAGGGTGCGTGTGAAAGTTCTGTGTCAGAAGGTGTTATAAAGGAAAAAAAAGGATGTGCTACTTAGAGACTCAGTTCCCCAGCATAAACATCCCTGCATCATATTATAGTATATCATATTAGGCACTATGTTCTAGGGATCCTTTCCTTATCACTTCCATTAACAGGGAAGGGATTATAGGTGATCTATGAGAACATAATTGGAATTTGATAGTAAACATCAAAGCAAAAATCGGATTCCTTTCACAGGGCACTGAGAGGAAATGCATAGAGTCCATAAAGCAAGCTATACCTATACCTGAATCAGAGTTATTAGACTTAAATAATACTTGATTATTCCACTAACTGGCTTCTGTGTGTACTCAGCATTTTTTAATAGAATAGTATATAGGTTATATAGGTACTAGAGTTTAACTTGGCTGAAATTAGGATGTCTTTGTTTGCATTTTAGATTCAAAATATTATGCATCTATATGTCCCTTACAAAATCTTAAAGCTGCTTCTTTCTGGCTAGGACACTGTCCTCTCCTAGGGTCTGGAACAGAATCTTCTTCAAGAGCCCAGAGATCCTGGGATGATACAGCAAGCATAGTGAGCTACCTGAGATCTTGTGATAAAGTTACTTTATCTCCCTAGGCCTCACCTTTCTCATCTAAGAAATGGAGAAGATGAATGGTAACTATTTCACAGGTTTACTTTGATGATTAAATCAATTAATACACAAAGTGCTTAGAACAATGCATGGCACATAGTAAGCAATCAAAAAAATATTAGCTATGTTGGGAATGATGCTGTTCCTTAAATTTCCGTCACTCAAAGGAGCATCTAATTGACTTTGTAGCCACAAGCAGAGCTGTGTGCAAACAAATGTTTTCCCTTACATCCCACAGTCATTTAAAATAAATCTCTGGAGCAAGTTACAAGATCTCTAGTAATAGTGATTTCTTTCTGTCTGACCAAGGTACTAAGGCAAAGTGAGCTACATAAAGAAGGAAGAACCAGGGCCTGTAACTGCTGCCTCTGGTACACCTTGCCCTACAGTAGAGAAGAGGACCCTGTGACTCTGGCCTATGGGAAGAACAAGATCTCTCTGGGAGAGGCTGCCTAGGAAGGCAAAGTAAGCATTGGCTTTGGAGTCAGACAGCCCTGGCTTTGAATCTTTGCTGTGTAACTTGGAATTAGTTTCCTCATCTGTCAAATGGGGATAATAATGGCTAATAGGGCTATTGGGAGGATTAAATGAAATAATGGACACATAACATCTAGCAGTATCTGGTATATAATAAATACTTAATAAATGTTCATCCATTCATTTATTTGTTCTGTCTTCTTAAATATTTGTTAAGTGCCTACTATTTGGAGGTCATTTTCCCTTTTCCCTGCTATGATAGATAACAATCACAGGTATTTTTCACAAAATGTTTTCTAATTACAATGAGAATGCTCCCCAGGTAGAAGAACAGCTTGAGAAGCAGCCACACGGGATCTAAGGATGGATTCTTACAGTGCCTGGGAGCCAGGCCCTGTAAATGCTGTGCTTATGGCATCTTGGGCTGGAAAACTGATCAACTAGCTCCAGAGAGCCAATTCACAGATTTGTCTGTCAATAAAAGACATGATAACAAGGTACTTCTAACCACAACAAGTCTCAGGCAAATTCCTGCTATAAAGAGAGTTAAAGAAAGCACTCATAAGCCACCTGCCTCCCAAACCTCAGCCCTAGCAGAGAGTGGGCTGAGCTCTCCACAGGAGAGCAGGCGGAGCCGGTGACAGCCAGAGCGCTGAGCAATAATAGCAATGATGGTCCTGGAGCTTTTGCTTTGGAGCAAAATAAATTTAAAAAAAAACCAGTCATGCACTATAGGGCATGCAGATGACAACTGGCTCAGTGGAGTGAACAAACACTGGCAGTTCTGCTGCCAGAACACACTCTTGCTTTGGCCTCCCTGCCCAGGCAGCTCACCCTGTCAAATACCACCTATTACCCACCCACGTGAATGCAAAGAGGCAGGTAAACAAGGAGGGGGAGAAAGTGGAAGAGAAAAAGAACGTCCTTAACTATTGTAAGGAATTATCAAGGCATAAAGCACCCAGTCCCAGGAATACCTGTGATGCTGGCAGTTGTTGGGGGAAGAGTTTAGAAGCCCAGGCTACTTGTCCTAGAGCAGAGGCAGGTCAGGTTGTGAGCTGGCCTCTTATTCTGGAGGGCAGTCAGAAGAGAAGACAGAAAAAATGCCCAAGCCAGGTTTCTGGGAAAGACCTAGTACAGGCAACAAGTGTTCAATGCCTTTGGGATCAGGGGCCAGAAATTGATGGTGATGGATACCGTGAAGACACACTAAGGAAAAGTACAGTATTTTAATAAAGATATTTAGGGATAAGAACATGATATTTACTGAGTATCTACTACGTGCTAAGCATGGAGCTATATCCTTTATGTAGATTATCTTAATATTCACAACAATCATGTGATGCAAGTATCATTATACCCATTTTCCAGGTAAGAAAACTGAGGCTGGGAGCAGTTTAATTGGCCAGCCTGAGGTCATCCAGTTAGGAAACGGTGGAGGTAAAATTCAAACTTGTGTTGCCTGCCTCTTCAGGGGCCTCGTATCTTTCATATGTACTTACTTGGCGGATTCAGCGGCTTCCTGTTCCGATGTCCTCCAAAGCCCACCAATGCCATAGTAGCAAGGGGGCTGAGCCTGCTCAGGTTGAGATCCCAAGTGACCCCTTATTGGAGGCAGGAAGTCACTGGAATGGAGTGCAAAGGATTCTTGCTCTGCTGGGACACTTTGTGAACCCTGTCCTGAGCCCTCCAGGTGGCCAAGGCTGAGGGGTTGTGGCTGCTCCAGGACCTCCTCGGGATTGAGAGCACAGGAACCAGAGGTTTCTGAACTGAAATACTGGGGTGGCAGCTCCTCTTCCTCCTCCTCTGCCTCCTCCTCCTCCTCTTCCTCTTCTTCTTCTTCTTCTTCCTCCTCCTCCTCCTCTTCCTGTTGCTTCTGCTGCTGCTGTTGCTGCTGCTGTTGCTGCTTTTGCTGCTGGGCTGCACGAAAGAGCCTGTACTTCTCCCAGTTGGGAGGAGGAGGGCGAGGAGGAGGAAAGGCCTTCTTCCTGGCTCCGAGAAGATCTGACTGGGTCTCATCGCCTTTGCTAAAGAGTTCCCTCCTAGGCTGCCCCCAGGCCCGGGTGCTTTGGGGATCCAAGCTGATGTGACTCTCTGAGAAGGCACGGCTGCGCAGTGGGTGGGGCATGGAGGCAAGGGAGCTCCCCTCCTCATAAACTGAAGTTTCCTCTGATTTTTTCAAAGCATGTTTGAAGTCTCCAAGGAGGTCAAGAGAAGAAATTGCTCGGTAGCTTGACAAGTCCAGTGCTGGGTTCTCAAGGCAAGGATGGAAAGGGGTTGCCCATGAAAAGCTATTCTTGGAATGAGCCATTTCCCTGCAAAACATCAGATGAGTACTGAGAAAAACAAGCAAGTTGCAGATAGGCCCATAGTTTGGATGACAACATTTATATAAAATTTAAAATGTCCACAAAACAATGTAGTATGTGTAGTAAATGTAATAATAATAGTAATAATAATGATAGCTAACACTTACTGAGCATATACTAAATACTAGGCACTGTTTAAGTGTTTTCCATGTCTTCACTTATCTAATCCTTACAATAACCCTAGGAGGTAGCTATTACTATTGCACTGATTTTACAGTTGGGGAAATTGAGGCATAGAGCATTTAAGTAACTTGCCTGGGGTCATAAAGCTAGTACATGGTAGAGCTTGGATTTGAACTTGAACAGTTTGCTCCAAAGTCTGGATATACACACACTACCCCAGTCTGTTTATAGGAGTCAGATTGCATATGCTGTTTTCTGGGGCGCACAAGCCTGGTTATCCTGCCTCATCTGTTGTTTTTGTTTGTTTTTCATTATAAAAATTTCGAATATTTGGCCGGGCGCGGTGGCTCACCACTGTAATCCCAGCACTTTGAGAGGCCGAGGTGGGCGAATCACTAGGTCAGGAGATCGAGACCATCATGTCTAACAAGGTGAAACCCCATCTCTACTAAAAATACA